>NC_026146.1:12615932-12683507 GCF_000512975.1 Sesamum indicum | reverse complement strand
GTTTAAAAATGTTGCTGGTAAATCATGGCTTTGTTGCATGAAATGCTATCTTACTCTCTCTCAACTTATCTCGCTTTGTTGAAACCCTTACACCAAGATTTAATCTGTGACACTGTGTTGCACTTCATGTCAGGAAAATGTATGAAGATACACTTCGATATCATAATTCATTCAATTAGTGAGATTTTTTATTAGATGGAGCATTTTTTATGTTGGACACTTTTACATGATATGGTTCGTCGTGGGTTAGTTAGAATTGATCGGACTACATTGCCCAGTAATTGAATAAAGAGGGGTTTCTATTTAATTAGGACATGCGTAAGGTGTTGTCTGTTTACCTCAGCCAACCCCTTTTTTACTATCTTCCGCTACATGTGTATTTTTGACCTTTTGTTCTCCTGTTCATAGTTCTTGTTAACAGGTGTTCATTTAAGAGGATTTGGAGAACTTCCTTTGAGGAACTTAATCCTTTTTATTGTGCTTGACAAGAAAGTTGCTTTGTAGTTAATGAGATCATGCTGATGAAAGTGGTGTTGATTTTATTATTTGGTTTTCATTGATACCAATTCGCAGATTCTTCATGATCTGTGATTTTCACAGGTAAAGCAAATGTTGATTGCACTTCTGTGTGAATCGGAGATGAAGCTGGCTGATGAAACGATTGAGATAATACTGGATAAGGTAAGTGAAAGTATATCTTTTAGGGTAAGTTCTGTGGGTGAGGTCCTTCATTCTGCTGAACTCTTTGTCTCGGCTTCATTGCTTAAATTTTATGGTAGAGGTAAGATATCATTAAAAATAACGGGTGATTTGTGAAGGAAATTTTTTACTGTAGGTCATCCTGAAGTTGTTATTTCACCTTTTAAACCTAGGTAGATGAGCTGCCCTATTTTCTTTTTTGCTCTTTTGCATTTGATGATTTTATCGCCTTGTGGCCTGATAAGGTTGGAAATCTGCTTCCAGAAATGATGGCTTCTTATTTTCTGGGTGTAGTTATTTTTGTCTTAACCGCAACTCATATTTCCCTATAATCTTTTTCTTTCATCTGGCGTTGCTAACTGTTGTGTTTGCTTCTACATTTTGTTGGTTCATTCTGGCAATATTTAGATTTGAAAACTCCATCTTTGACAGACATTCGTGGAAGCTGACATTAACCAGGATGGAAAAATAGACAAGTCTGAATGGCACAATTTTGTTACCCGAAATCCTTCATTGTTGAAGATAATGACACTACCATATTTGAGGTATTCAGGTGTTGCTGTCATGCAGAATATCTCTTTGCTATCTAGGCCAACAGTTGATGTGATTCTCGTGGTCATTGCAGGGATATAACTACAACATTTCCTAGCTTTGTTTTCAACTCAGAGGTTGATGAAATAGCTACATGAGCGAAAGATGTATCTTTACCTGTTTGTATTACATTGTAGTCTAGAGGAAGCTATGAGTTTACGTATTAGTGACAGCAAAATATTGGGACTCAAAAGAGAATTTTGCTCTCGATTGACATTCGAGGCAAAAATTACTGCATGGTGATTTTTGATGAGGCTGTAGCCGTGGCTGTGTGAAATTAGCACCTGCTCCGTGCGCCCTCCATTTGTAGCATATCTTCTAACAAGTGTATTTGGTAGTTGAGTCATTTGTTTGTCTTGATCTACCAAGAAGCACTCTTACATCAGTATTGCTAATTTTGTGATGGAGTGGTACAGATTTGAGAAGAAACTATTTTTGTAAAATGATATTAATGATGAATGGTATTGAATGGTCAGTTAAAAGGAAAGAAAGTTTGTTGAGGCTGTCAATTCATTTTATTGATTACAAAATACTACGTACAATTGTTTACACAGTTTCATTTATTTCAGTAAATTTGCAAGTGAGGATCAAAGTCTAAGAAAAGTTTATTATAATTCTGTGATTATTATTCATTAGCTTTTCTTTTGATAGTTTTATAGGATAATGTCTAGCACTTAGGGTGTGTTTTGATTGACGATTTTTAAATTTATAATAATAAATTATTTAAATCCAAAATTCTTCAATTATATTTATATTTTGCTGAATATCCATCGATCTAGATTTTTTGTTTCATATAGTGTTATATGGCATCCTTTGTCTAATCCTTCATTTATATCCAAAATCATCGATCAAAATGTAATAGATTTATGAGATATATGAGGTAAGAAAATTAAAATAATTATTTATATAATAGATACCGATTTATTTTATTTCTCTCATTTTTCTAAATAATATCTATACTTTATTATTAAAAGAGGCGAATTTTTTTGTATTCCACATTTTTTGATTTGTCATATTGTATTTTTAATATTTAATTTAATTCTTATATTTATTTATTTAACTTACTATTCTCCTACTATCAATTGATTGTTAATTCCTTTTATTCTTTTCATAGATATTTTTCCTTTTTATATTATTATTAATTTTTTATAAGTCTAATATTAATTTATATTTTGTATATTTTATTTAATAATAAATATATATAAAGTATTTTAGTTTAAATAATATTAGAAAATGACGCAAGTCGTCACAAATTACTTCTCTCAAGAAAAAATAAATGAAAAGAGAATCTGTATATTTCCAATCTATGTAAGAAAACTGTACATATTTCTCCCCGCCACTAAACCTTCCCGCCCATACGGCGCCGCCACCACCCCTCTCCTCCGCCGTCACTGACATTGATAATGGTACAGTTCCACGAGCACATAATTAGCGACCTCCTGGAGGACCCTAGCGGCGGCATCGTCGTCCTCTCTGCCGGCCTCGGCCTCCCCAAGCTCATATCCTCACTACTTCGCCTCCACGATCCTTCCCAGGGTTCAGTCCTCATCCTCAACGCCTCTCTGGCCCAGAAGAATTCCATCGACATCGATTCTCAGTTCTCTTCCATCACCGCGGACCTTCTTCTGCACAATCGCCTCTCCCTCTACACTTCCGGGGGAATATTTTTCATCACTGCTCGGATCCTGATAGTGGATTTGCTCACTCAACGCCTCCCCACGACCTCCGTCGCCGGAATTATCCTTCTTAATGCCCATTCTCTTTCGGATACTTCAACCGAGGCTTTTATTGTCCGGATTTTGCGGTCTTCAAACCGTTCTCTCTATGTTCGTGCCTTTTCTGACCGCCCCCACGCGATGGTATCTGGCTTTGCTAAAGCGGAACGGACCCTCAAGTGCCTTTTCCTCCGGAAACTCCATCTCTGGCCTAGATTTCAGGTAATAGCTATAGTTTAGCTTATTTCAAAAGTTTTTGGATAATTCAGTAACTGACATCATAAATCATACTTATTAACATTTTGAATATGCTTTTTTTGGTTTTGTGTGTGTGTGCGCGCGTGAATCAATTCTATTAACAAAGTATGGACATGAAGGTGGAATCGTCTACCACAATTTACCTAAGAAAATCCACAGGGAGCAAGTCTAGAAACTCCTTGAAACAGCCTACTAGGACTGGAAGATGAATATGGGTAGATTCCATGCTCTATCCAACCACCAATTAGTCGTGCTTTGTGGAATTTTCACCAATGACACAAATCTACATTTTACAGCACTGACAATGACATTTTATAAGAGATGCAAAATTGATATAGGAAGTGCAATTTAGGCACAACGTTCTTAAAGTCTTTGCCATTAGTTTGTACAATCAGCTGCAAATTTGCTTTTGGTCTCCTCCTTGCGAAGACATGTTGCGGTTGCTCAACAAAGAGGACCATTCTCTAGAGGTATGTGGGCAAGAAAGATGATTATGAGACTCACAGTAATCTCTAGAAAACACACAAGACATTTATGAGATAAGTTGAAATTCCACAAACTTGTCTGATTTTGTAAGTCTCTCTAAGATTGCGTTCGACAATATAAATGAGTGCCTTCTGATTGATTTTGGTAACAACACAACATCATGCCACTCACTAGGTTGGACCTCCAAAAAATTTTCTCATGCATATCTTGTATGGAGTTGTACATCCTCATGAACACGCCAAAGCATTCTGTCCTCTCTGAACTCTGAAGGCGAGTATTGTTGCCAGATGTTGACCATTGACAATTGAAGTGATAACGAGAGAAGCTCCATCTGTCCATTTACACGATTGCAATAAACTTCCCAACTTTGATGGATCTTAGAATGTAGAAGCCACATAGGGCTAAGTGGATGCCAAGTATCTCACCAAAAGAAAGTTGCTTACCTAAACCAACCACTATTTCGAAAAAATGATCTTCTCCCCCTTGAATGAGAAGTTTCAGCCATGTCAGCTAACATGTTGCAGATGGCTTGACAGTCTACAAGCTTCTACTTTAAGGAAGTTTGACTTAACACAACTACTCCGATAGATTTAGAATCTTGTGGCAGAATATGCAAGATATGCTTAGTGATGGCAGCTTTATTCCAATCATTAGTGAGCTCAACTCCTGTCCTCCTTTCTATTGGACAACAAACTTGCTCATATACAATTTTCTCAAATATTTTTCATCTTGGAACCATACCAAATGAAGATTCCAAGGAGTTAATCTATCTCCTGAGGGGATTTCATAGGAAAGAAAAATATGCTTGTCGAATAGACTTGAAGGGAGAAGAGAACAATTTCACTAACTGTGCTCTGCCTGTATACTACAAACAAATACTTGTTCAGGAGTTTACTCTGGATGTAAGCTTATCCACCGACGCCTTGCACTCGGATGCAGGTAAGGAGAGGAATTCCTATACATCTTACTACTGGTAACTTTGAATGCCAACTTTTAGAGAAATTTGCACCTCCACCTTAATACCTAAAAATAACACTTCAGATATCAGCATTTTTGTCCCAGGGCCAGATGAATCGGCAAAATGTTGGAGAAAACTTTAAGGTTTCCATAGATTTGCTCTGCAAAGCTGACATATTACATCTCCAATGCAAATCAACCTTGTGCTCTAAAAGACTTCCATGGCACATAGGGTTTCCTTGTGTCAAGCCCCTGTTGCTAGTGAAAGATTGCATTAAGCTCCCTATTAATAGAAACAGAAAACTTGTACATAAAGAAGCAGGCTTCGATAAATTCGGTAAATTTTAAGTTTCACTAGTGTATGTAAAAGAATTGTCTTATTAATTAATTCAAACGAAACATGTGCACATCATGTAATTTTCTTGACCAAAGTGTGGTGCATACTCTGGAGCATGATGTCCTTGAAATGCTTTCTCATTGCTCTGTGTTTTGCACTTGTCATATACTAATGTCTTAAGAACTTCAAAAGTTACTTTATTAATTGATTTATTTATTTATTTTTTTTTTTTTGGTGAATTTAGGTGTATGTGTCCCAGGATTTGGAAAGAGACCCCCCTGAGGTTATAGACATTAGGGTCCCGATGTCAACTTACATGATTGGGATTCAGAAAGCAGTGATCGAGGTGATGGATGCATGTCTGAAAGAGATGAGGAAGACCAACAAGGTAGATGTGGAGGATTTGACCGTGGAGAATGGTTTGTTCAAGTCATTTGATGAGATTGTGAGGAGGCAATTGGATCCCATATGGCATACATTAGGGAAGAGGACAAAGCAGCTTGTTTCAGATTTGAAGACATTGCGCAAGTTGTTGGATTATCTTGCCAGGTATTGTGGGACTATTCCCAATTTTTGAGATTTTAATCAGCATTTTAAGGTTCTAAGAAGTTTAAAAAAGTTTGAATAATATGGAATCAAGCTGTTTTAGAGGTCGCGAATCTTTGTAGCTTCATGACAGTATACATCTGTTTGTTGTTAAGTTGCACAATTAGTTAAATTGATTGTAAATAGTACTTTTGGTGGAATCTAAAGCATGCAGGTCAAAAATGGCTTTACAAGAATGTTTTGGCATAGTGTCGAGAGCTATTTCATATCCTTAATAATCAAGTGCTTCCAAGTTTTTTAGCAGAAGTTAAGAGGGTCAAAACAGCGAGATTTATGTCTATTAATTCTCCATTTGTAAATTTTGTAGGAAAGTGAAGTTCTATACATTCGAACATGATTAGTCAAACTGAGGGTCTTTTACTACTGATGAAGCTTTCTTAGGAAGGGATATGAACCTGGATGAAGAAATTACTACCTCACACACTGCACATGATGGGCAATGTTTTTCTCAACTTCACAAAGTGCATAAAAGCCTTGATTTCCCTTCTGAAATAACAGTTAGGAAAAACAATGGGGATTCTCTTGTCGTTCAATGTGCAATTGCTCTTACTGTAGTAATAGTCAGTAAAGGGGGTTGACCGGGATCAGTTTGTGAGACAACCTATATGTCAAGCACAAATTTATCTCAACTTTGATGGTTTTTGAAGCCAGTTATACCAAATTCTATCAGACTCTATCCTCCAGAACTACTGAATGCATGTTTAGAATGTTCTGGTTTCTAGGTTCCGTTTTTATTTTGATGCAATGTGATTTTCCATGATTGACATGGTTCTAAATAATTCTTGGATTGCTTATTGAACTTGTTATAGTGTGATCTTAGTAACTGATATACAAAAAGACACAAGCTTTGTTCACTCATAAATTCTAGGGCGAATGACATGTCCCCGGCCCAAATATTGGGCTCTTTGGCATAACACGAAAATTGTGGCTTATCCCCCCAAAATCTAATTAAGTGGAGCACATCAGCCGCTGGAATTTGCTTTTAGCAAGAAACAGTTCCCAGTGGCCATCAAACGTGTAGCATGTGCAATGTATGAGGTCATGTTTGTCATCCCCTCCTCATTTCCGCCTACTAATCCAGTTGGACTCGCGTGATGGAATAAAGAACCAAAAAAAAAAAACGGCAAAAGACGTCAACATAAAGGTCCACTAAACAAAACATATTTTCTTCTCTTTCCCCCAAATTAGGGTAAATCTGAGGCTTCTATTTTTCTCCACACTTCAAATTCACGATTCCCAACTTAACCCCATGGGCTGCAAATTAGGTCTGGAAATTAAGAGATGAGAATGTGTACTCTCTCCTGTTGCTTGAGCTCCAGCCTAGGGTAAGTCAAAATTATTAGCATTTTGCAATGAAATTTAGATTGCCTAGTTAATGTTTGTGGTTCCAAAATTTCTGTATTTGTATGCAGTCAAGTATCCCAAGTGTATATATATTTGTGTGCTAGTGTTTGTCAATGATACATGTGTTTATGGTCCTAAACTTTCATGTGTAACAAAGTTGGAATTTTGGATGAGAAGATGCATTTTGCTTTTATCCTCATATTATAGATGCAAGTGGTCCCATTTGTTGGTCTTTGTGACATCGAAGGCAAGGTCACACCCGATTGTGTAGATGATTTTGCTGCCATAAGCCACTTACTCCCGATTGCTACTAGAATAAGGTGTGATCACACCTTAATGTCACATAACAATCTGGGGTAACTAATGCTCACATATAGAATGCTACTTGCAAGGGGGACTTTTTATAGAATGCTACTTGCAAGGGGGACTTTTTATAGAATGCTACTTGCAAGGGGGACTTTTTATAGAATGCTACATCCAGTCGTACACATATATACACACGCTTGGGACTACTTGCATGCAAAATCCCCCACCCCGGAAAAGGGAGAATTTTATGGGACTGCAAGCATAAAGTAGATAATCTAAATGTAATTGAGGAATGATTACATTGAGTTACCCTATGCTGGAGCTCCTAGGAAAATTGACTTGGGATGACAAACCTGAAGATTTAACCAGTCTGACTTGGGAAAAAAGAAGAAGGTATGTTTTGTTTAGTGGACCCTTCTATTGACTTTCTTTTTCCTTTTTTCTCTTGTTGCCCCATCACATGATTTTTGGGGTGACATGCCATTTACCCTAAATTCTGAGATTAACGTCACATTCTCTTTTAGTGTGGTGTAGGTTTACTGTGTACATATAACATGCTGACAGTAAGATAACATGACATGCTTGTGTATTGCTATTCCCTGTTAGATGTTGTAAGTCCACGGTCTAGTCATTTGTTTTTCTATACCTGTACACATGCTTCTGAGTTTACAGATTTTTATGTTTTGATAGGTACGATGCAGTGACTTACCTGAAGTATCTGGACTCGCTTAGAGCCTCTGAGAGTTTTCGATCTGTTTGGATCTTTGCTGAGTCTAGTTACAAGATTTTTGAGTATGCAAAGAAGCGGGTTTATCATTTTAGTAGGTCGGATAGTGGGAAGTCAATTGGATTGTGTACGACTGCATCCATTAAGAAGAGAAAACTATGTGAAAGGAACAAAGATGAAGATGGTAAATTCTGTTTTTGTTTAGTATTTTTCTTTTTACAGTGAATGTCTTTGTTTTAGGTTCAATTCGTAGTTTTCAGATTATACTATTTAAAATTACTTGACATTTTGGATCAAAATGTTTAGGATGGTTTGTGCTGTCGTTCCTGCTTGTGTAAATAGGGGCTTGAAGTCTGCAGTGATTGATTCATTAATTATATGCTGCACACTGTTCTAGAACTGAATGAATATACAAGCAGCATTTCAAGCTGATTTTATCTGCTTGATTTTTCATTTTAAGCTTATTTTCTCTCAATGAAATCTGTAGATTCTTCAGAAAGGGCAAACAGTGGGGTAGTTCTGGAGGAAATCTTGGAGGAACCACCAAAGTGGAAGGTGTTGCGTGTGAGTGAGTGAGTTCTTTTCATCTTTTGAATCCCCAAATTCCTGTTGGTTGGTGAAAAGCTTTATGCAGAAATTTATTCTCAAGCCCGTGGCCATTCTTTATCATACTTGTTGAAATTAATTCTGTACGAAATTCTTAATATAGTTGTTAATGGTTGAAATTCAAATCAGACTCCTAATATATTTTACTGGAGAGGACTAAGTTTATGAGGTTTATTGAAGCATGCCATTCTATCACAATGTATCCACGTATCACTATAATTGGTTAATTCATTTCAGGAGATTCTTGTAGAGATAGAAGAGGAAAGACAGAAGCAAGCAATGGCTGGTGAAGAACTAGTAGTTGGAGATGAAGGGGATCAACATGGGATTATTCTTGTTGCATGTAAGGATGAACGATCTTGCATGCAGCTTCAAGATTGCATTACCAAAGGCCAGGATAAGGTTCTTAATACAGTTTATCATCATTTTCTCTCATCTCTTTCCCCATCCCCACTTCTTCCCTTCCGGCCTTACGGGCCATTATGTTATCTGGTAAATAATAGGGTCTGCTTGGAGTTATCCATTAAATTGGTGAATGTTAAGTCTACAAACTCCCATAAGGTCAAGTCTCTTGACAAAAGTTTCTCATATATATCCAAGATGTGTGTAGCTCAACTGCTCAACTTGGTTGCAAGTTTCAGTTTCTCTTCTCTGACGTGCCTTCTGTCAAAGTAACAGGGTCCAGAAGCTAGGGTAGAGAAAATTCCATCTCCACCAGTCCACCTGTTCTGTACGATTACTTGTGATTTTCTGTTCACTTCTTAGTCGCTTGTAGGGGTTATCTTGTCAGCTACACTTTTAGTTGTACTTTTGCATGCCCTAAGGATCTGAAACAACTAATGCCATGTTTTGTTCTGTTTTGGGCTGGTTTAATACCAACCCAAGCATGAACTGTTTGGGAGAAATCAGTCCAAACCACCCCCCACCCCCAAAAAAGGGGAAAATATAAGAAATTTCAGGCCTCTTAAAAGACAATACCAAACATTAATCACATTCTCCAATACAGATTTGGAAACCTTGCAAAACTCAGAACTCATTTTTCGAGACCTTACAAAACCTACCTAAAAACAATTCCATGCAAAGCATATATTATTATCCTTTGGGTTGGTTTCTTTCATATACATCAGTATTCAATTTTAATTATGTTGGTTTTTTTCTGTAACATGACATACCCTTATCTTTTGTTTTTTTGTGAAGGTCATGAGAGAGGAATGGGAAAAGTATTTGCTAAGTAAAGTGGAGCTGCAGGCTTTGCCAAAATATAAGAAAAAGAAACCAAAAGCAACTAAAGGTTTTGGAATTCTTGATGGAGTAATTCCCTCTGTTTCTGGACAAAAAGCTGAACTTAGTAGCATAAGCCAGCAAGAAAATGATGCACTGCTCGCTGCAGCATATGAAGTAAGTAAACAAGCAAAAAGGGATACTGATGTCAAAGATGGTGGGACCAGTGAAGATCATGGTAAAGTAAGGAAAAGTGAAAGAATGAAGAAAAAGACAATCATTGGTAAAATTGATCCCCAATCTGAAACTAGTATTCAATCTGAGGCTCTGTCTACAGAACATGAAGACAAAATACATGACCATAATGTGTCAAGTCCTGGTCATCTTCGTGGCAATGCACCTGAACTCCAAAAGCATGACCAAGGACCAGAAATTACCAGCCAGCTCCCGTCCGTGCATTTCCATGCCCTGGAGAGTAATCAGAGTATACTTGATGCTTTACAGCCATCTGTCATAATTGTTTACCACCCTGATGTGGCTTTTGTAAGAGAAATTGAAGTTTACAAATCTGAAAATCCCTCCAAGAGATTGAAAGTTTACTTTCTATTCTATGAAGATTCTACTGAGGTTCGGAAATTTGAGGCAAGTATACGTAGAGAAAATGGAGCATTTGAGTCCCTGATTAGGCAGAAATCCTTGATGATGATCCCAGTTAATCAGGTTTGCTATTATACACCTTAATTTGCTATCAGAATTTGGTTAATTTAGTGAATGTCGTATCATATTTCTTGCTTTGTGTCCTGTTGCAAAGCGTTTGCTCTACTGTCAGGTTCCAAGCATTGTTCCTTATTTCTTTTACCTTCCAATTTTTTTATGGTGAGGATAAAGTCCCTCGTGTCCAAACAGAAATTTAGGATAGAGTTCACGTTTCTCCTAGACATTGTATTGAGAAAACGATTCTAAACACTCACATCATTAGCTTCAAAAATTAAGACAAATGCTATGGAATTTATTTTTGGATTGGGGGGAATTTATTTGCTATTTAGCTTTTAAGTCAGCTTTGTTGTCATATCAGTTACTGATGGTTATATTCATTTTACAACAATTATTATAATTTTACCAAGAAGTAATTACTTACCTGCAATTTCATGGGGTTGCTTGATTAACATTCAGGACGAGCAGCTTCTTAGTGTTAGTTCTTCACTAGAGCCACAATCAATCGCTGCCCAAAACTTGGTAACCAGAAAAGCTGGTGGAAAGAAGGAAGCAGAAAAGGAAATGCAGGTAGGTGATATTGAAACCTTTATGCTGAATAATCATCTGTCTACAAAGTTGTTTCTAAAGGTCAGGGTTTCAGAGTTCAAATCTATATTAAAATTAGGATAACTTGGAAGTTTATTCCCTATTTGGTTCCCACATTTTCTTGGCATTTGGCAAATGGAGTTTGTGGTTGCTGAAAATTTGGTTACTGCCGTATATAGAGAAGCAAGAACCCATCAAATTCTCGAAGAAAGTTTCCATATTACCTGAAAGACCTATTTCCATTCTCACTTTTTTACTACATTCCGAGGGCAAGATTATGTTGCACCATGTAAACACATATACTTGATGGTTTTTGCATTTTGATTTTCATCCTTACTAATCAGGAAAGATGAGTTTCATTCAGTCACCAATACTCATTTGGTTGTTGGGGATTTATATTTCTTGCCTTTTCCATACAAATTTTGTGAAGGTTCTCCATGTTCACTGTTTACCTAGAAAAAGATTATTTATCAACTCCTCCTTAGATCTTTCTTGCCTGCCACCAGAAGGGTCATATTTCACCAGTAAAATATGTTTTAAATTGATTTATGTTTATGACTAAGTTCTCTCGTAATATGATATTACTTTATTTTGGAAAGACCCATCAGTAACAGTTATAGTTTGTTCTAGATTATAGTGGACATGAGGGAATTTATGAGCAGCCTCCCAAATGTGCTCCACCAGAAAGGCATGCGTATCATACCTGTGACGTTGGAAGTAGGAGACTATATACTATCTCCGTTGATGTGTGTTGAACGTAAGAGCATTCAAGATCTTTTTGGTAGTTTTTCATCTGGTCGATTATATCACCAGGTGGAGATGATGTCGCGCTATTATCGGATACCTGTTCTCCTGATCGAGTTTTCCCAAGATAAAAGTTTTTCATTTCAGGTCCATAATATTTTATGATTTGCTTTTGTGAATTGGTAATTTTTAACTTTGTTTAACAGATGAGTGGTTTGTCTGTGCAGTCTGCTAGTGAGATTGGTGATGATGTCACTCCAAATAACATTATATCCAAGTTGTCGCTGCTTGCTCTCCATTTTCCTCGACTGCGTATTGTCTGGTCTCGTAGTTTGCATGCTACGGCTGAAATATTTGCTACACTTAAAGCAAACCAGGATGAACCAGATGAGGCCAAGGCAATTAGAGTTGGTGTCCCCTCAGAGGATGGCGTTATTGAAAATGATGTCAGGTAATATCATTGCGTTCATTGTCATGGATGGTTCTTTTATTAATGTTTGAGGCTATGTTCAACAAGCACCTAAATTGTTGAGTTCTAACTTCTATTATCCAAACAAGGGAATGTAATGAAAATCCTAATGTCATTTGCATGGAATTTCATTGGAATCTACTGTATTTTCATTGTCAAAGATTTGTTTTTTTGGGGTTAATGACATTTAGATCCCTCCGAAAATGTGAAATTCTTCCCCCAAAGTAGTTTTGAAATTACACTTCCTCCCTCTCAAAAAGTTTAAACAAATGACCCTCTTCAGCTAGGATTTGGATGACGTTAGCAAAAAAAGATTTACATAGATTTTCAATTTTGCCCCTCATTTATCATTTTTTTTTGTATATTTTTGTATTTATAAAGGGATAAATATGATAGATATATGAAGTGAGGTTAACATCATTACATTTTTTAGTACAAAACTATTACACGAGAATGTTAAATGGGGGAAAAATAAAAAATTTATATATTTCTTTTTTGCTAACTTCAGCAATTTTCATCCAAATTCTAACGAAATGGTGTCACGTATAACTAATGAATTTCTAAAGGGAGGTGTCAATGGATTTTGGAACATTTGGAGGGAAAGTATAATTTTGCATTTTCGAAGGGGGTTCAAGTGTAATTTACCCTTTTCTTAAAGAAAGTAAAATTAGTTCAGTGTTTGTCACCCAAAAGTTGGGATATAATTTTTTTAACAATCAGCAAATATTTGATTTGCAGAGCTGAAAATTTCAATACGTCAGCTGTTGAGTTCCTTAGACGGCTACCAGGTGTTACAGATTCTAACTACAGGTCAATCATGGACGGGTGTAAAAGCTTGGCGGAACTTGCATTACTCTCAATGGAGAAGCTGGCAGAATTGATGGGTGGTCAGAAAGCTGCGAAAACCTTGAGGGATTTTCTTGATGCCAAGTATCCAACATTGCTTTAGAACTGATTCGAGTTTAAATGGCTAGTCATGAAACTTCATGTAATGCTTCTCTATGTTAAATTTATTAGATGTCTTCTGTTGTTGAGGGTGAATGGACACCTACGGGACCTTTCTCCCTGTGCTATTATCTATATTTATTTCCTCATTCATTCTTTATTGTAATCTGACATTGATTCTTCATTGTAATCTGAAAAGCTGCCTTGGGATTCCTAAGTTAAACATAGCATCCTGTGTATTTTATCCATAATTTCTACTGTCTTCTTTTGTGCATTTGTGGGGAAGATCGAAGGAAATTATTTGTTTGAACGAAGTGCCCCTCGGTTGCGTACTATGTGAATCCATGTTGAACTGTCATACTTGCTTTGCTAGAGTTATATGTAGCACTGTCCATTTATGTTTTCTGTCTTCCTTCTAAGAGATGCAAATTGCATTTCACTCGTGAAATTAAAAATTACAAGCAGATCCCAGAAATATTACAAGTGGAAAGGATTGGCTGCATTCAGATCCAGCAAATGTGCACTTTGCAGACATATTAAATAGGAACAAAGATTTCGACCATTTGTAGCCATAATCGAAGGCATTACAAGAAACGTTGAAGAAATGGGCAAAAGAGAGCACAACATGTGCTGGTCATGTCGTGATCTGTGACACGACGGATTGCAAATTCAAGATTTTGACTAAGAACTACACGGCAAGACTATGTTCTACAACATGATCATGTTTTGCAGGGGAAAGTTTAACAACGTAGATAGTCAAAGAAATGCTCGTGTGTTCAATGTCGATGGCCGTGTTTTTGTCCCAAAAGCATGCTCCCACTCAAATTCTTCACCTATCCTAAGTTTACAAGCTTCCCAGCTGTTTAATGCATGAATTAAGAGGTCTCAAAGGGAGAAAAATATTTTACATACATTCATATTACACAATTCATAGAGTTCAAAATCTTTTAGTAAGACGAGAAGGTCCTAGGAAGCATCAAGCTGGTTAAGGGGTAAAAGATATAGTCTTGATCCTTAGAGATAACTAAATAGGCTTCTCTTACTCCTTCCCCAAGAGGGATTCTGTCTCGTCAAATCATGTGTCAAAGAATCGGAGGAGGTATTTATAGAAAAGCTTGGACAATGCTTTAGGGTGCTTAAGAATATCGCAGAATTGTCCTAAAGTGGTGTTGACTATTTTGCCATGATCCTTTGGCTAAAATTACTATAGCTAGATCATCATCAGCCCCACCACCCTAGCTCCAACTTTTGACAATGCATCTGTCCTTGTGTTCTTCTCTCTTGGTATCTATTGTATCATACACTTATCAAATTTATTCATTAGCTCTTTTACCTTTTCCAGGTACTGTGTCATAGACCCATTTGCGATTCTCATACGACCCTTCAACTACATGGCTATCAATTGATAGTCAATATAAGCATCTAAGTGCCTTACCCTAGCACCGAATGCCATTTGTAGACCCAGGATCAGGGCCTCAAATTCTGCTTCGTTATTGGTTATGAGGAAAGCCAACTTTGTTGTGACGTCGATCTCGAGTCCTCCCTGTACTTGTGGTAATATCCTTGCGCCTTCGTTGCTTGAGTTCAAGGACCTGTTGACATGTAGTAATCATCCACGCTCCTTCTAATTTACTCATATGATTTTCATACATTGCAACAAAGCCCACAAATCACTAATCAACTAATAAAGTTGGATTAAGCATTTGATGACAATTATGAAACCAACTTCATAGAGTTCGATTTGAAATGTTCCAAGTCGAGAGCCCAAGAATGGGTATCGAGGGTTCTATTGGGACTTGCACTAGTATTGCGTCTATATGATGGATGTCGTGTTTCATAGGAGACAAACATATGATGTCTATGCAATTTTAGTGGGTGGTTGAGAAAGGTTATCAAACCGACTGAACTGAATCATGGGGATTAGTCTTATGGAAATCCGTGAGGCTTGATTGGTATGACTTGAACTTTTTCACTCCGATAGCATGAGGTTTAGTCCTCAAACTTAAGGATCCACGCAGTTTCATATATGAGACGGTTGTATCTAGGACTTGGTAAAAGATGATCATATTTTGATGTGGTTATTATAGATCTTGTCAGTACAGTCAAAACATGTATGAAGACTAGTGAGTTCCAAGAGATGATCCGTCGCCTATCATGAGATGATAGCGATCTCTTGTGCATTCTGATGTGTGTTGTGCATTATGGAGTCTGTGACCATAATGGGTGATCAAATAGGAAAGTGTTTTTCTATGTTGATCAAGTGGAGAAACATAATCAGAATATTAAGCATAGATGTTTACTCCAGAATGAGAAACGATGACCAATTCCATGCTCTATACTAAGATTGGGAGATAGCCAATGGAAGGACCGTATCTGTATGGCACTCAGTAGCCATGAACCGTTGCTAGACGACCACTTCTGGTGAGGGTGCTCTCCGATTAAGTGTTGATCGAAAATGATTAATTAAATATGATATAATTAATCTAATGCAAAAATATTTATCAATTAAATTGTGTATTAATACAAACCCAAGTCTAGTTGAGGGTGAACTTACAGATTCACGCAGAACACCATTCAAGAGAGTAATAAAATTAATTATGAATTAATTCTAGAAGAAATAGATTAATTTAAAGAGTTTAAATTTTTTTCGAGAGATTAAATGACGTGACCATTTAAATGGGAGAACCCATGTGATGGGAAGCCCAAGATCCAATTAAATTTGGGTTAGGTTTAATAAATTTGATGAGATCAATGTTAATTGAACTGAATGAATTAATTAATAGGATCAATTAATTAGAGTTTTGACTTGATAATTTAATGAAATTAAATAAATCGAGTTAGACTTAATTATTTGATGAATTAATTAATTGGGCTATGGGCTATGATTTATTTGATAAGATCAAATAAGTTCTATTTGGGCTTTTAAGAATTAATTGGATTAATTCTATGAAGGCCGAGTCTATGGGTTTAATTTATTTTTGAACTACCCACAATATAATAAATATATATATATATATAATATATGTAGCCCTGCTTGAATATATATTTATATGTGATATACATATATATATGAGGTTGTGAGGACGAGGGTTTTGACCTCTCTCTTCTCCCACTCTTTTCGCTCTATTCTTGTTCTTTTTAAACTAGTTTCAAGTTAGAGTAATGTCCTGTTAAATTTGCTATACTAAGTTAATAATATAATAAAATATCTTATACTACATACACTTTACTTCTAGCAAGGTTTGATGTAGACCACCTTGTGGTGTAATGTATGTTCTATGTAGAGGAGATCTCATTGGTCTTTGTGTGAGCATATGGTTGGAAGAGAAATGTTTGAAAAAAGTCTTCAAATCGAAAAGATAAAATTTCGTGATTGCATTTCCATCACTCTGTATTACAATAGCCATTTGTTTTATTTCAAATTTGTTTTATGCTTGTAGAGTGCCAAATACCTGAGATTAAAAAACTAGTTTCCTTTTGATTTAAAATTTAAACATATTTATTTTCATACTTCTATTAAGTTCTTGTCAGGTCCCCGGCCATACTGATTGTTTCATCTTGAAGCAGATCAGGTCTGACAACCTAACCTGAAGGTGAAAAGTGCAGATCCTCGCGCACATGAGCATTTTTTCTTTTGGAAAGGGGTGTTTATGCCTTTTGATAAATATCCTTGATATACCCCTGTGACATTTCAACAATTATTTTCTTTTTGTTAATTATTAATTATAATGAAGTAAGATTATAGAAGAATCATGCTATATAGTAGCACACTTTGCCATGCATGTCATGCTATTCGCATTCTCTATGCATATAAACTCCTACGGTCCTACCAACCTAATTTATTTTCCAACTTTTGTACATACATACATATATATATATATATTGTAAAGTGGATATAAGAAATAATCTAATCAACTATTATAATGATTTGGAGTACAAAACTCCTTAATAAATTACAAACCAGATTATTATAGAAATAATGAATGAATAACAATGAAAAGAAAAAGAAACAAACACTGTAAATATATCGGCTCAAAATTAGCCAGATCCGAACAAGAGCGAACACGGTCACAAAATAGTACCATACCCAACACCAACAGACGATAACGCCACAAAGCCTGAAATCCGACCACAACTCCTATCATTCAAATCTATATTCCACTCAATCACAAAGACCCAACTCAAAATGTTTCACAAAGAAAGAAGAATGCTCAAGAGGTATTTCTCACTTTCAATTGTGTGTATAGAAGGGACTTGGCAAAGGAAGGCTACCATATTTGCCGGTGAAATATAAGGAAGAGATCTCATGGAGATTACAGAGAGAAGAGAAACAGTTGGCACAGTGAAAAAGAGAAAAGAGAGAATGAGAGATAGAGTTAGTTTAGGGTTAGAATATAAGTGTGTGAAGATGGGTCAGTTTAGGGTCGGATCGTGGGCTTCCAAGTGGGCCATTTAATAAAGTCATTTGGGCCACTATTATAACACGCTCCACCTTGAACCAAGACCTTTATTTAAAGGAACAAGGTCCGGAGTTGTTGGATCTAGCATTCTCATCACAGCCTTCGGGCCCGCTCCAGTGTACTTGCAAGAAACTTGTATCTTACCTGCAGCAGTGTTAGTCAGGAGCCCGATGTAAAATCTTTAAACAGTTAGCAAATTTCTCAACAGGCAAACACTTAGTACCCATATCAGCTAGGTTTTCCTCAATTTTAATCTTTTCTAATTTTATAACATCTTTTCCAACAATGTCATGTATGAAATGGTACCTAACATCGATGTGTTTAGTCCTATCATGAAAAAAAGGATTTTTGCAAAATTGTATCGAGGATGACTGTCAGAAAAAACCGTAAGTTTATTTTTGAGAAAATCAATTTCTTTAACCAAACCTTCTAACCAAATTGCCTCTTTAATGACTTCAGTCGTAGCAATATATTCGGCCTCAATTGTAGATAAAGCAACAATATGTTATAGTTGTGATTTTCAACTTATGCATGAGCCACACAAAGTGAAGATGTAAGAAGTGTGG
Source organism: Sesamum indicum (assembly GCF_000512975.1). Lineage (NCBI taxonomy): Eukaryota > Viridiplantae > Streptophyta > Magnoliopsida > Lamiales > Pedaliaceae > Sesamum > Sesamum indicum. The sequence goes on along the minus strand of NC_026146.1, from coordinate 12,665,168 downwards.
ATTTTCTACTATCTTTTTTGTTTGCATAATTAGAATCAACATACCCAACAAGTTGGATATAATCAGAGAATTTAGAGAAAGTTATACCAATATCAACAGAACTACGAAGGTATCTAAGGAGCCATTTTAGGGCCTCCCAATGTGGAGGGGGCCAAGGTTAGACATATACCTGCTGAGACAACTAATGACATAGGCAACCTCGTATTTTCAGAAACCCGACGTCCTCAGGGGATCGGCCAAGTGGGAGTTTAGGGGGATTTACCGCGGAATAAGATAACAGTAATATTGACAGTATAAAGTAAAATTGCAGAATTTAAGAGGAGGGGTTTCGAAAGGATTACCACTACCAGGAGCCGGATTTCAGAGGCGAGGTTACAGAAATAACCTAATCAACTATTACAATAATTTGGAGTACGAAACTCCTTAATAGATTACAAACCAAATTATTACAGAAATAATGAATGAATAACAATGGAAAAAAAAAAAAGAAACAAACGCTGTAAATAAATTGGCTCAGAATCAGCCAGATCCGAACAAGAGGAAACACAGTCACAAAACAGTAAACCCAACACCGACCCACGGTAACGCCACAAAGCCTGAAATCCGACAACAACTCCGATCACTCATATTTATGTTCCACTCGGTGACAAAGACCTAACTTAAAATGTTTCACAAAGAAAGAAGAATGCTCAAGAGGTATTTCTCACTTTCAATTGTGTGTATAGAAGGGGAAGAGAACCCCTATAAATAGGGCCAAGAAGAACAACAGAGAAGGAAGGCCATGGTGAAATGAGATTACAGAGAGAAGAGAAACAGTCGGCACAGTGAAGAAGAGAAAAGAGAGAATGAGAGATAGAGTTAGGTTAAGGTTAGAATATAAGTGAGTGAAGATGGATCGATTTAGGGTCGAGTTGTGGGCTGCCAACTGGGTCGGGTCGTGGACTTCCAAATGAACCATTAAATAAAGTCATTTGGGCCACAAAAATTATAACATATATATATATTAAGAGACGGAGATATATATAGATTGGATTGATTCGCGGATACCCTCACTTTATTTATAATCACAAAACAACTCCCAAATATTCGATTTTCAAATAATGGGGACTTGAGGAGGCAGTTGATATGGGAAGAAAGAAAGTCAAATCATAAGTTTAAAAAAATTACATTAAACTTGCCATCTTAAATGACGTTATTGGAAGCTTGAAAGAGGAGAGGACCATAGAAGACATTAATGAAAGCCAAGGAAAATTACATCTCCAACCCTCCATGGACCTGCTATTTTTAGCACAATACGATGGAACAAAGGTCAAGACCTTAAAGAACCACAACTTACCTTTTATATGCAAATAATATATATACTTCTTCTCATTTTCTGATAATTCTTTCTTTCTTTTTTTAATAGACCAAAGAAAAGACCTTCAAACCTATGATGTAGAACAATTAATATCGAACTCGGGAACTGGATTCTGGAAACCAAAAACTTTATAATGAAAAATACAACAGAAAAGACCCTCCAACCTGAAACAAATTGCAACGGGATTTGATGAAAATCATTCGGCCCTGGAGTCAACAAGATAAACTCAAATGCAAACTTCAAGTTCCATAAAAAAATTAAGGGATTATTACACTGTTTTGACTCAAGTTTGATGTAATTATATATAAATATAAAAAATTAGATCTAATATCCTTGATGTTTGTTTCCATCAACAAATCGAATTCTCTATTAGACAAATGTCACTGAATTTGTTGATATTTGGAAAAAGAAATGAATAAAAATCATATTTATTCCACAATTAACTTATGATTGACTAACCAAACTACCCCTATAAAGATAAAAATATACTTCACATGCATTAATGTGTAAAGTGTATAAGAATAATTTAATTAGAAAGAGATTTTATTTAACCAATAATATATCGATTGAGGACAAATATGAATTTTCATTCAATCTTTTGATAATACAGTAAATTTTGAGCAATGCATGAATCTATTTATTAAACGTAAATAAACATCAAACAAACTAAATGTAATTTTTTAAATTATATAAGATCTATATGTAATTCCACCAAAATTCAAGGGACCTCGATGTAATTATCTTACCAAGTGCAAACTTCAAATTCGATGAAAAAATTAGCTGAGCACTCTCAGACCGCACCGCGGAATGCCCGTGCCACTATGTGAACACACTTTTTAACATGATCCAGACAAACATTTGCCAGTGGATTTCCAATCACATTTTCATTTTGGCGGAGAATCCAAGATCCGGACATGGCTTAAAATAAGAAAGTAGACATCCGTATGTGTGCTCCAGTTCAAATAAGCAAGCAGATCCAACCACATCTATGTCAAATAGAAACTAGCATACCAGTGTGAGTACATAGTAAAACTACAAATACTGCAGATGGTCTTTCGTGAAGAAAACATGATATAATATCTTGGCATCCTTGCTAGATCACAATGCTAAGCCCCTTCTGCCAGGGTTCCCTTCGATGTGCTGATATACAGTACTGCATTTAGAAAAACAAATGAAGTAATAAATTTGAATTCAGACATCACCGAAGCAGTAATATGTCAGATTCTAGGTTTGTCGTCTAACTATTTTTTACCATTATTTCCACGAATAAAGGCATCCCCATATTTGTTCTTCAACTGGCCATTGACGTACTCCTCTGTTTGTTCCATGGCAATATTCATATATCCATCCAGACATGCAAGAATACCTGTAAAAGAAAGTACATACTTTTAGGCTTACTTCAAGTGGGGATGCAGCAATAATCAGCATGAAATTGACTCAACATTTTGCAATTTACTTGAACCTTGCCAAGTTCCCTAAAGAGCAGTGGAAACTGACTGCCTGATTTTGCAATTTACTTTGAACATTGGCAACTTCCTTATTCATTGACTAGAATATCTGATCCACCTTAGTTATCTGAGCAATTCGTGGAAGAATGATCATATCACATTCAGAGTTTCATGGACTGAAATCGCACTTTAAATGTTAATCAAGAACCTCATGATTAATAACTAGGACCTGATAAGTCAAACACCTCAGTTTGAGGGCATGGGATTAACATCACAACATACAAGGACATGTTAGATTCCACTTGTTTATATATAAACAACATTCTTTCCATTTTCTACTATTTGAAAATGACCAGCCGATTTGTTTTACCATATTTTTCGCAGAAATATCACTTATGTTTATTTGTATCATTTCCATTATAAATCTCAATAACATTTTGACTCCAACTCTATAAAAGAAGTTTGCTAAGTAACCAGGCACACTTTGTCTTTCCAAACATAGTTAAAAAAGTATCATTCTTGGAAATGCAGGTTTTTTCAAGCATGAATATGTAAACCTAACACATCTCCATCGCACTAAATCACATTTTCATTTGTTAATGAAAACCAAGTAAAACTATATAAACTCTGAAATGCTGGGTTTTGGAAATAGCTGCTGAAAGTAAAACAGTTTGTTGGTATCTGACTAGAAAAGAAGTCAGAGTATTGTTAACACTATAACCAGGCTACCACCAAAGAATTTATTAGACATCATAGTGATATACCAATACACACAGAAGCAATGTTAAACTAGACATTATGTAAGGTGATGATTAAATCATCCTCTGTTACTAAATCAAAGTGCATGATATTCAATCACATCAAATTATCTACACAGCAGATGAGAACTCACACACACACACACACACGCACAGAGAGTGAGGAGAAGGAACAAGTATTGTGATATCTTCAGGAGAATAATGTAAAGGGCTTCTTCATATGCTCATCTTTTAAATTTAGGCAAAAGAAAGTAAAACTGCTGAAAAAACAGTTTTGCATGCTTCCAGTAGGGTACTTGGAGGGAACTTCATACAAGCTCTATATCATATCTGTATCACATATTCAGACAACATTTTCTACCCAAAATTACGCCTAACCATCTCCAAAGATGAGTTCAAAACCTGAACTAGGTCACATCCAGTTAACCCCAGCAGCGTCTGAAAGTAGTCCTCTACACTGGATTCACTTGGTTCTTTAGTTTCAAAATGACCTTTTATCGTTGTCTGCAAGATATGACTCTTATTCATATTAACCAGAGTCCATTTTCCTAGTCAAATGCAAGACAATGGTTATTTCGCTTAAGGCAAACCTTTTTATTAAGTAACATTATTCAAAGGCACCAAAGGGGCCAGATCCCAAGACCATATTAACGAAAATGTACATTAAAGTTTAAACCACTTACTCCCTGGAAAGTTCAGAACATAATCAGCTCCAGAACAATCCAAAGCATATTTTCCTTGTACCACCAGAAACAACTTCCTCACCATTACCAACTAACCTTAAGACTGATCCTACCACCATACACCAATAGTCCCATGCTCTCTTTCCATGAATCGTGGCAACTGTCCTCTATTCACCCACTTATTTGAACAAACAACTCTACAATGACCGTATCGATTGAAAACTTACATGCAGTTAAGGCATCACTGCTCTAACTTTGGGTGGTTTGGCAATTTCATTACTGTCGACTCTTTGCAAGAGATCCCCGTCAGATTTGAAGTCTTTGCTGACACAGGGTAATTGGGTTTTGTTAGATAAGTTTCACTCTTCTCATAAATGGCAATAGTATGCACATGAATCACTACGAGCCAAGCCACTTAACATCTCAAACACCAGAATAGATGTTAGCATATATACAACAGAATTTGTTGCTAAATCTTCACTAAATAAAACCATTTTTTGTAAAAATTAATCAAAACAAGAAAATGACAAAAGTTACAGGTATAGTAGGTATAAAACAAAAGTGAACTGCACTAGAGATCTGCCATCTCAACAGGAGTAGAGACTGACATGCCAACATTCACCAGGGTGTGCCAAAATTTCAATAAAGTAACAGAAGATATGAATAAGAAGCACTATATAACATAGAATAGGAAAAAGAGAGGCAAAAAGCGTGAATGCAAGTGACCTCTATAGTCAACCCCCGAATTCAATTTGACTACTACAGGTCGACCACGTATTGATTTGAGAAAATCAGCAGGTGTTTTCGTGGTTGACGGTTTCTCTGCTGCTCCACTCATTATTCGAGTTAATTATCCAACTGCTTCCGAATTTAAATTGAAAAAACAAGAAACAATTAGCACAAACTCGCCAAAACATTGAATGATCAAAGTATCTGATACAGTTTCAACAAAATAAATAAATAAATAAACTCGCTGTATACAGAGGATTCACCTGAGTCAAGTAGACAAGACAAACTTCCCGGAAGCGGGCGGCGAAGCGACGAGGGAGGGGGCGGCGGGGACGGGAATTTGGGAACAAGAAAATTGGGGCCGTTCGACAGTTTGGGAGAAAATGATTTAGGGTTTGTGAATTTCGACTTCTCAACTTCCAATTTTCAAAGAGCCAACATAACAACACTAACTATAAGAATGCAACTGTAAGTTAGGTCCTCATTGACTAAATTGCATTTTTGGTCCCACAAAGAAGGGCCGGTGTCCATTTTGGTCCAATCATTTATGAAAATTCATTTTTTGTTTCAAAACATTAAGAAAAGTTGTAAATTTGGTCCAATTAGCAACTTTCTATTAATTTCTAACGAAAAGTTGCAATAGCCGTTAGTTTGTCAACTAACTCAATTTTTTGATCTTATTGCAGGTGGGGTGATGAATTGGAGAGAAATCTAGTGCCAAAATGAGACCCAGCTCTCCTTTTTTTGTAATTTTTTTATTTTTGTGTTTCTTTATAATAATTTTTAATGTAAGAAAATAGGAATATCTCGACCTGTTTTTCTTATATAAAATGTTGTGATTTTGTGCCTGAAATAAAAGTGCAGAAAAAGAATATGTATGATTTTCAATATCATCCACAAAACATAGCAACATAATCAATATACAAAGCAACATGCCCATTTTTATATTTTTTCATAACAATTTCTAATGTAAGGAAACAAGAATATCTCAGCATACTTTTTTCTTATAATAAAAATATTGAATGAAAGTGCAGAAAATATAAACTGATACAAAAAAAGAGTATGTGTGATTTTCAATATTATCTACAAAACAGAGCAACATGCTCAATACACAAAGCAATAGGCCCATTTTTATATTTTTTTTCACAACAATTTGTAATGATAGGAAATAGGCAAATTTCAACCTGTTTGTCTTAGAATAAAATGTTGTGATATTGTACCTGAAATGAAAGTGCAGAAAACATAGATTGGTCCAAAATAAGAGTATCCATGATTTTCAATATTATCAACAAAATAGAGCAAAATGCTCAATTCACAAAGCAACATGCTTTACATTTTATTGTATTTTCCATGTTTTGTGTATTGAGCATTTTGCTCTGTTTTGTCAATAATATTGGAAAGTATAGATACTCTTTTTTTCCACTAATCTATCTTTTCTGCACTTTAATTTCAGATACAACATCACAATATTTTATTATAAGAAAAACATGTTGAAATATTCCTATTTTTCTATATTATAAATTATTATAAAAAAAATATAAAAATAAAGAAAGTACAAACAAGGGAGAGAGGGGACTCATTTTTCTTCAATTCATCAATCCATGTACAGCAAAGCCAAAAAAATGAGTCAAAATTTGGATTGTTATAGACAAGAAAGAGGAATAAGAAAACTTTAATCGTCTATCCCTTTTGTGCATTGATTGAACCAAAAACAAGTTGACAAATTAACGGCAATTTGCAACATTTCGTTAAAAGTTAATGAAAAATTGTTAATGGGATCAACTTTATAATTTTTCTTAATGTTTCAGGATCAATAAATTATGGGACCAAAAAGGACATCGACTCTTCTTTATGTGACTAAATATACAATTTAGCGCGTCCTTTTTCTTTTTGAGGTCAAGTTTTCATCAATTCATTTATAAAACGAAATACATTTATAAAACGAAATACATTTATAGATAATTTAAAATTTGTAATATTAAAATATATTTTTAATACTAGCATGTGCCAAGGCACGGGAGGAAAAAAAATACATTTATAAATAATTAAAAATTTGAAATATAAAAGTAAAGTAACAGCAAATAATCTAAAAATAAAATTAAAGTATTTATTAACTAATTATTTAAAATAATAAGTCAATTTTTTGAATAAAAAAATCCGCGCTTTAAAATAAATAACGAATATGTGCTTCAAAATAAAAACAAATAAGATAATAATTACTAAGAAAATATAAAATTGGTTTTATTTCATTATATGGAAAAATAATTAAAATTCAAAAAAGGCTACCATAAAGTAAATATGCGCTTTAAGAATAAATAAATTAAAATTATAGATAATTTAAACTTTAAAATAGAATGAGTATATAAATAGATTTTACAGCTTTGTAATCACGAAGTGATTCTGCCTAAAATGATTAGATTTTTTTACATAAAAACTGATAATTATAAAGAAAAATTATTATATTATCAATATATATCTATATATATTAATCTATATTTTTTCTTATATCTAATTATATCTATATACATAATATTCAAATATTTTAGTTAATTATGTATCAAATATTACGTAATCATATAAGTTATATTATTTTATACGAAAGATTATATATTATAGGGTAAATTACAATGATATCTCCTGAGTTTTGGCATAATTACGAATATTTGCTCGTCTGAAAAATAGCAACTACCCCCTAATGTTTGATGAAATTATGTAATCTTTGATGGAGGTATGAAATTGTTAACTATGCTCTTACTGTATTTTATTAAAAAAATATAAAAAAAAAATCAGACAGAGTGGATGAAAAAATTTAAAAAAATATTAAAATAATTATGCATTTAGTCTATAGAAAAAATAGAAAATTTTAAATATAAATAAAATTATAAATTTTAATCTACAAGGGGATTTTGATCCGTTCATCACAAAAAAATGAAAATATAATCGAGACTAACGGAGTGGACAATTGTTAGATGACCGTTAAAATTAGGAGGTATTGTGTAATTTTCAAAACAATGAGAATGTATTCGTAATTATGCCAAATCTCAGGAGAAGTCGTTGTAATTTACCCTATATTATATTATGGCGACATATAAAATTTTATGGCTATATTATAATTTCGTATGATTAGATATAATGAAAAATAATTGAATTATATTATTGATATTTCGAATCAAAGAAATTTTTATTCGTCAGATATATAGATAAGTGCTAATATGTATATAGATATATAAACTTGTTAAATTCTATCGACAGAATAGAGCTTATTGAGGCGATCTACATCTGCGCATACGTGGCCCTGTATGAATAGCTTCAATAATTTTATTATATATATTATATATGTATATAGTTTTACCACAATTTTGATTTCATACTGCACATTATAAATTGATATTATATTTTACACACTATAAATTATGATACCCATGAGTTAAGATTTAGCTATACAAATACTCACTACTTTAAAAGATTATAAGTAAGCTCCTTAATGTTGTAATTGTAATTTATATTGACAAGAGGCAAAAGCTTATGCAAACACCTCTCAGGAAAATTACATGGACATCCTCTCATGTGTGTACTTACAAGAGTTTATTTATTTAATTTTGTCTAAGTTAATGGAGATACATTGTTTTGTTTGTTATTAAAGATGAAATCATTATGCTGGTTTGTTTCAGGTCTATATGGGTGAAATGACAATTCTACCCTCAAGCAAGCCAATTGATTGATTGATTGATTTGAAATGGGTTTTGCAGCAAGAGCTGGAAAAGTGAGTTCTTTCTTTCTCCAGAAAGGTAAAGATGATGTTATGTCAACAGTGCGACCCATATTGCTATCCAACATGAATACACAGACAAACATTTTCCAGCAGAAACAACTGCTGTTGTAGGGTCCAAGTAATTTCTATATTTCAAACGGAATTCCCGCATATGGAATGGACCATCATATTCATATCTAGTGCACCCAATTGAATCACAGTTCAAATTGAAACAAACAAATTCAATCGCATTTGAGAGTGAATATTCCTCCAAGATAGCATATGATATGAGTCAGTTTATAAATACATGAATAACCAACCTTATAGAAGAAGAATACCAGCCGCATATACATCAAATACACCTCATCCAAATGGAAAAGAATCCAAACTTTGAAAATATATAGGTCAATATAAATGCACAGTTTCCCCAGTATCCATTTCGATGTGATACAAACATGGGTGGCATGACATTGTTTGATGGCTACAGATCATCGTGCTGATAGAATTTTATCTGTCAAAACCTTACTTTGGTTAACATGGATGCCACCAGTACTGTGCCAACCAAAATTTTCATCCAACCAAAAGCCAGATAATTTGTAACCTCGATGAAATCTGATTGAGCACTCCTCAATCAGAACTCCATAGTAATTTCCGGGCTGGAGCTGGAGGAGCTAACCCTGGTATATCTCGAATATCTTTGTTATTTGGGTTCACTATCTGAAAATTTTAATTAGATCAGTATCTCAGAAAAAACTCAGTCAGTAATGAACTAGTAATCTGAGCAAGGAAAAGAAATCAATTCCCTTTGCCAAACATTTCCTGACAATTAAGACAAGTAAAAGAATTCAAGAAAATAGAACCGATCATTATGAACTATGTGATAATGCAATGTCAATCAGTCCCAAAGTCTAATATCATCACATAGAAGAAAATAACAATGATCTGCTAGGCTCACTGATCCAGTTGTTTGTCAGATTTCACTAGCCGTAGTACATACAATTGGGAACACCCTACTTTTACATTAAAGCTGAAATAGCACTGCGAGGAGCAGCAGCTTCTCATGCGTTGCAGGCTAGGTAGTCTAAGACTGAAAATGGCATATCTCGAGAAGCAAGGAGAATATTTTGTAGTTTGTACCCAAAGTCATAGTAGCTGTTTGCAAACATAAGTTGAATATGATAAAATGTCGTAAAACGTAATTCCTACAAAGCAATCAACCTGAAGGCCTTGAACTACATTCAAATGGTGTTTTTAGTGTTAGAGGTGGTGGGATATTGGCCTAAAACATAGGCAACCAGTTCTACGTTTCAGTGCTGAGAGCTAAAACAAATCAGTTGATAAGTATTGCTCTAGCGTATACCATGGCAACTATTCAGTGATGTAATGATTGTCCAGATTTCACACCCACAAAAACAAAGAGACCACATCTCTCTCCTTAATCTTCAATTTGATTTCATATTACCCAAGCTCCTCCTTCTGCATTTCTATCTCCACATTTTTTTCCATAATTATTCAGCCTCATTACTGCTGCCTTTACACAGGATTTCAGATTTTCCAAGTTTTCTCAAATACATGGAGGTTAGCTTCGGACATGTGCCTCGTTATTGCTAGACGATGGCTCAAAACTTAAACAGAAGTCACAGTCTTCTTATACTAATAAATTTCATACTCAATGAAACCATATATGACATGAAGAAACTGCAAAAAAGGCTCAACTTAATATACACCAGATAAAAGTATGGAAGCCTTAAAGTTTACATTTTGTTTGCAAGAGAACATAATCAGGACCACCTGAATTTGTTTGTTAGTAGAATGAGTTAAAGTTGGATGACCGTATACTGTTGACTACGCCTACAGGTGATTCCAAAGAGTATGTTTCTGCTATAGCATATGTTGCCTATTGTAAGAACAGCAATTAAATCAGAAACTAAATAACAAATTGAAAAGCACTGGAACATCTGACCTTTACTATAATGATAGCTATGACACCCATCACTATAAGGAAAAGAAGGGCCATGATGCACCGATCAGTTGCAACCTAATTAAGAAACCACAGTAAGCGAACATGTATAATGACAAGAACTACATATACAAGAGGAGAAGGATGTTTGTTATAGATATTGACCTGCCTACCGATTTCCTTGACAAGCTGTGAGGCCCTCTTGAGCGAAAAATGGATGGAATCCAGCTCGTTAACGATTCTACTCATTTGTTCAGTCTGAAAATACATGAATATGGGAAAATTATTGTCATCTCAGATCTAAGAAATTTCTGGGCAGCTTTAGCCTCTTCTGGTCCAAAACACACACCTGAGCTTTGAGAGCTGCGGCAGTCTCTGTTCCAACATCAATGGTGTCAAGGACAACCTATCACACAGAGAGCATTCATGGATTATTTTTTAGACTCCCAAGAAACAACACCTAACATAAGTTAAACAATAAGAAAATGGAATAGAGAATTTGCCTTCAGGTAATATTATTATCGCAGAAAATTTACGATCGCACAAAGAGACGTGACAGATTGTCCTAGGTAACTTTAATCTTTGTATGCATCAAAATATACAGACCTTTTTTGCTCTGTCAATTGCTTGATCAGTCTCGTCCATCATCCGATTTCCATGATCCATTAGCTGCTGATTTGACATATCTGCAATATCACATATGCCCCAAATGTTTGAGTGAAACAGAATCAACAAAGCACGTTGAATATTGTAGCACAACTGTCAAGTTTCTCCAGATTTTAAATATAAGGATTCAAATCAAGTTCATAACAGGGTCCATGCTACCATTCAATAGCATAAACCAGAAGAGAATGGGATTCTGCTTACAGTTCTAAATGACAGCTTTAGTTGGAGATAAGGTTAGCTCCTTGGATCTCATGCAAGTTGTAGTGAAAATAGAGGGGAATGGAAGTAGAACTTCAACAAGAAACAATCCAGAAGGAATTGAAGAAGTCGGAAAGATAGTGACAGATATTTTGTTTCACCACCTAGCTGAGAAGTTGGAAATCCGATTTAATGTAAACATGGATCGAATGTTAAGAGTAAGATTCTTTCACTCTTTTTGGTGCAGCCTTCCAAAATCAACTAACCATAATTATTTCTCTTCCTTACCTTTGACCACTTCAAAATTACAGCAGAAGACTTTTAGTCAGCATAAAAGCTTCATACATGTCAGAGACTACCTCTTTTACCTTGACAGAGTTAGGTCAGCAGCATGGGATGCTTTTATTGAAGTAAATCACGATAGACAGGCTTTAAGTGAGTAAGTCATTCTAGCTCTAGTTTGACTTCCAACTGTTCTCAGATGCACTGATTATGATCTATTCAACTTTTCTGCTCCTTCTTGGAGCCATCCTCATTTAGCTAGCACGAATTAGTACAAGGACAGGAGCAAATGCAAATCATCACAATTCCCTTTTCATAAACCAATTCTAGGCATATTAGAGACCTCTTAAAACTACCATATATTGCCAATCAACATTAAACATGAAAGTATTACAAATCTTCTTTCTTTAGATGAAAGTTGCTTACTCGAAGCAAGCAGCACATTCTCTTCTGCAAATCCTTCACCTGGACCCTCAAAGACATCCACTCGTTTGTTTTGACTTGCATACCTACAGCATAACCAAGGAAGTTCGTAATTTCCAAGCCATGAAGAATCATGACTTAATAAGTCAGGTATTGACTTCAAGATAGCTAGCTGACGTTGCTTATCTTGCATCCTTATTTCGAATAATCAAATATGCGTTAGGCAAGATGATAACATTGCATTTGAAAGTTCTGTATGTAGTTGATAGCTGAATATAGAAGAAACATTTGACATATCATGACCAGGTTTATTATGTATGCATTGGCATATCATGTGGATATGATATTATCAATTCACGTGCCAAGCCTTGATCCTTTCAGCTGGGTTGTGCAGATGCCAGATGTCTAGGAAATGAACTAGTCTAAGTATTGATATATTTTTCAATTCATCTGGTATCTTGATTCATTGACTTTGCTTCATCTCAACAAATTGGAGGTGGAGTGTGGTTGTGAAAATTCTAAAACTAGATCGAGCCCTATGTCATATATAGATTAACAAACAACACCATTTCATGAACACTTAACTAGAAGAAAAGAAGAGAGATCGATTTCGTTCTTATTGATAATATTGCCACCAAGCATATGGTATGTCTTGAAGTTGATTGCACAACTCCTTTCACCTTGCTCCTTCAATCACCCATCTCTAGGGTTATTCGACAAAGGCCTAAACCTTTCTTATTTACAATAAATTGACTTCTTCCCCCAGCTTTTTCATTAATACTTTCTATAATGTCTAGCATGCCAACAGGGCCCATTGAATTTAAACTCCCTCAATCATAATCCCCAATCCTATTCTCAATATTGACTCCCTCATCTAACTTGCCTATATACCCAATTCTGATTGCTCACAATAGTGATTTTAGAATATTTTCCAATAATATTTCTCCAAGACCAGTAAGTTTCACCAATGACACATTACATAAAAGCAGCTTTCTATTTTATCCTAACCAAGCTTAATCCTAGGCATAATTGATCCTAACTTTCAGTAAACCCATTAGTACAATACATTTTATGATTTCTAACCTCCACCATTCTCCAGAGGCTCAAATTACACTCTGCATAATCTTACTCTTAATTATTATGAGTACTTGTTTTGAGAATAATCTCTAAAAATTAACTCTAGACTTGTTCCCCTCCTAGTCTCATCCAAAAAAAATAACATTAAGAAAAAGCATGTATCGTGATAATTTCATACATAATGTTGTTTGTCAAACATCAATAACTAAAATATATACAAACTTAAGACGAAGCTTTCGAGGTAATATTGGAGTAACAGGCAACTCCAGAGACTCCCCACCCTTTATGTTCTAAGCCACCAGTAGCAAGAATAGGATGCTCCAAAAACAACCTAAAAGAAAGTTCCACCATGCACCTTACCACACCCACACGTCCTCATAAACCCACCAGCAAGACTCTCTACATTGCTCTAGCCGAGTTATGCACGACCACTTGCTAACCATCTTATGTTTGCTTTGTGATTTACAAGTTCCTACCACCTGGAGTTTTCTGTATGAACTTTTTCTGCAAGAGTATGAACCAGATCTGCCTTTCATCATTCTTAGGCTTCTTCCAGTCACCAAATCACAAGGCCTTTCCAGCACATTAACAGTCAAGACCAAAAAAAATGTGCCTACTTTTCTAGAAATAATTATAGTGAAATTTGTCATTTACTGATTCACAAGTTAAATTTCACCCAGACATGAAAGCTCACTAAAACTAAAAGAAAATTAAGAAAGGATGAGCGAAATCTACCATTTACGTTGTAAATAGCAATTATATGTTAAAATTTTTTATAAACTAAAAAGGATTTTGAGACGTTTCTAAAATCTGCAATTCATTCAGACTTTTATGATTCATGTATGACTTTGTGTTTCCTGGAGCATCTTGTAGCCTTTCAGGTGTTAAAACTGAAGTGATATAAGCTCAGACCCGAAGTTCGTTTTATGAAGCTTGACTAAAACCCTAGTTATTGTCTTTGCTCAACCTTTCACAAAGGATAAGAATCTTTATGGTGTTGCATAATCTGAATATACTTTAAATCTTCATAAGGAGCTTACTTTACAAGTCCAAAGCCTAAAAATTTGAATCTCAAATTTAATTATCTTGATAATAGTAAAAACCATTCATCCAGTCGTAGTGAAAAGACTGAGGAACAAAGGATTAACAGCTTCTGAAACAAATTGCTAATCCAAAATATGACACTAAATATCATAGAATAATAACCTTACGCTAATTTAAATTTTTATGTAAAGAGAAGCTAGTGATGCAAAAGGTGGTTTAGGAAAGCAGTCGTGCAGATGATTATTTGAAGCTTTAGCCAACTAAATCTATAATACCTTACCCATTTTGCAGCTGAATTTCCCCTTCTCCCTTGTGTAACAGTTTTGAGTTTGATGTTTAATGAAATATAATAATATCATAACAAAGTTGATGTGCTTTCTTGTCATATGGTCTACTAAGTTTTCAACCAATCTTTGATCAAAGTTCTCATTAATCGTCCCCATAGTCATTTATCATAAAAACAATCGTTTTGAACAGAATAATTTCAGGTATCAGGCTCAGTTTGGCAATCACTTATTAAATTCTTATGAGCTAACAGCATTGATCAGTCAGTTGCTAAATAAATCTCAAATGAATTCATTTAAGTTAGCATTCTTAAAGTACATCCAAATTAACTTTTGCTAGTACCTCTTAATAGTAGCTCAGGCAGTCACAGTGGAATAATAATTATTAGTGTTTCAGAATTGGTTTAATGCAATTCGTTCTTGACCTGGCCTCAGCAGAAGCATGTTTAATCTAAAATAATTTACTCCTAACATGCTCTATGTGGAGTCCATTGTCGCAAACTATATTCTGGTGGTTATTCCAGCCAAACTTATACCAACGAAAATAAGTGTAAAGATTCTCCAATATGCAGCATCATGCAAATGCATAAAAATGAGAGGCCCCCAATGACCGCAGGTTGGTATTTTGGTTAATCGAGCTTAACTTGTAACTGCTATGGCTGCTCTCTCATATTTAATCAACACCAGCTGACATCAATCACCTAACTCTTTTATCATGAAAAGAAATAATGCCGGTAAAATTAGCACATATAACCTAAAAAGAAATTGCCTTTCAAGTAATCGGAATTGGAAAGACAACACACATGCACATGAATTAACTACTGCTAAAATTGGAAATATAGGTCTTGAAAGGTACAAGAATTAGGATAAGTTCACTTACTGCAGGTGCACTTACATGCAGTTTGTTTGAAGGTTTCAGACAGATAATTTCACTTAGTACAAACACAAATAAATAGGGCATAGAAACATTAAATAGTCAAGGGCAAATGAACAAATACACTGATGCAGTAAATTATAACAACCAATCAAATATAGCATACAAGATGCTCCATCATCCAATTAGAGACAAAGGGACTTACTGCTTTTTGAGAGCAACATAGGAGTTCAACTCTTTGATCTGCGCAAGAAGGCAGCGAAATGTAAGAAAACCTAACAGAAAGAAAGTAGGTCGTTTGTAGCACCTAAGATGAGCAGTGAATTGCATCAAGTAGAGCTGACCATTGATTGCTTCTTCTCATTGAGCATCTTGCTTGTATCAGGGTCATTTTTGTAGTCTGTCTCCTTTAACTCTCGGTCAAACTCTTTAATAAGCCTGCAGAGAAAGAAGTGCTTTTCATACCTCACACATTTGAAATTTATGGTTCCATATATGAGTGTGTGCATGTGCAAACATGTGTCTGCATGCATGGGGATTGTTTTGACAGAGAAAGAGAGAAACAAAACATTGTCTGTTGAATCAAATGAGGTTGCTACAAGAAATTAATAGTCAGTCTTCTCTACAAGCTGAAAAATAACCTAATGGATCCCTCCGCAGTTTTGTATCTTTTATCTTTAGGAACAATAGTTTTCAGTTTGCTAACCTGAATCAAGATGTGCAATGCATCGTCCTTTGAGAGTTCAATGCTTCTTTAAACTAGATATGCAAATCTAGATGCAAAGTTGTTACACGTTAATACAGAAAACAACTTTTCTTGTTACCTCTCCTGCAATTTTCTTGGATTTAATAAATACTGGGAGTTCGAGCAAAAAAGAAGAAGTTATACAGAATTCCAAACATAAGAGAGTCCGAAACCTAATATCAAAGCTATGATTGAGATAGTTCTTTGTGGCGGTTTAGGAAACTGGCTTTGAAGATGAGAGTGTTCTAAAAGTTAATTGGGAAGTTTTGGAACATAATATTCTTGAATTAGTGGGATCACATCAAAACTTTTTATGATTGGAATATGCAACTATTATATATACATATAATATATATATATATAATTGGTTTAATAACAGTACTTCAGTAGCAACTATTAGAATTTTTTTTAAAAGTTTCTTGAAAGGAGGTCAGCAAAGGGGAATATGTTTTCTCTGTTCTGTTTATGGAAAAGAAAAAAGCCAAATAAAAAATGGCTCTGAACATAATTCAAGCTTTCCATGACGAATGTATCTCATTTCAGTGTTATTACCAGGTCAACTTACACCACTGTCATTTGATACCTCAAAGGCTCAAAAGCATGACATCCCATCTGTAAAGAGTCATTATATACAAAACGAATTCAATGATGTCGCATTTAACAAATGGCTCAAAAAAACTCTTACTCAAACCATGAGATTCCAAGATCATTCCAGTTGAACCATTTTGCATTCTCACCAAGCTCTAATTTGTCTTAAGTTCAGCATAAAAGGAAGAAATTCTTTCAACAATCCAAATATTTAGTTCTAGAGATTTTTAACATCCATGATAAGGGTTAGGTCTTTTTCCGATATTTCTCTACTTTCATGTACAAATTTTCCACCATTCTAGCAAATATAGTGGGCATTACATACATTAAAATGGTAGGAGTTGTGAGTTGGTGGTGATTCTTTAAGGTTTTCACTAAGTCCTAATGAAAGTAATTACCACTCCCTTCAGAATGCCACATCTGACATTGGTTCGGTCAAGTCAAAGTTGATTGTCCCTATTTTATTGATTATAGATGTAAACCTTGTCGAATATTTATGATACTGCAGGAGACAATATTCTAGACTTTGCTTCTGGTATCCCTTGGAAAAAATGTCGAATGTATCTAATTGGGCAAAATGATGATATATAAAGAAGAATAATTTAATTCTAAAGAGCATTCAGTTTTAACATTTATCAACCTTTCTAATCTGATGTACAAAAATCACCAAGTGTTACCATGCAAGCAGTTCAAGATCTAATTCAAACACACACTGATATCTTCACAAAACAGGCCTGAACAGCGTCTCAGTCCGAAAAGACAACAAACAAAAATCCAATGACCAAATCAAATACCTCTTACATTCACGCATCTTGTCAGTCAGCTCCTCCAGCTGCCTGCTCTGCCTATTGGGTTCCTTGATTTTCTCCAACTTTTGGAATCCATTCCTTCATTATCAATCGAGGACATAATCAATACATCAAACGCTAAAACACACAAATCTCCAATTCATTACCTTTGGCTGAAAAATCTTTCGCGCATTGGTATGCAACACACACACACAGGTGTATCTATATATATATATATATATATATATATATGTCGATACACACAACACAACGTCACGCATACATTCACATTGTCGCCTCGTCGAAAACTAAAACGACAAAGAACCAAAAACCCAGAAAAACAAAAAGACTCACGAAAGCGCTCGAAAGATATCCGAAATCTGGCCCTCGATCTCCGCCAGCTCCTCGCTCGCCATTCCTCCAGAGAGTCAAAAATCCAAATACGATTCAAAGATCTTCAAAAAACTCTCTTCTCACAAATTATCACCGGAATAGATTAAACCGAAATCTTTTTCATTCCGATTGGAAAAACGTCAAGAGGAATCAATCAACCGCAGCAACAGCGGCAGAATTGCGGACGGAAGCAATGTGGGTCTGGTGGTGGATGGATCTGGTTGAGTTCTTGACCGAGAGACGCCTCTGGGGTGGGCTGTGCTATGAGCTGGCGCTCTCGTGATTTACAAACATTTCAATCATTGTTTAAATTTCTTCCTCACATCAAAAATAAAAAAAATGCTAACAAATCACATACTAATTTTGTACCATCTCTTGGTCTCAAGTTTTTGACGTGTGTTTGGGCATTGGGGCTAAGGAAGGGACATCATGTAAAGCGACATGCATACCAATTATTTGTCGGAAAAATTACGTTGACGGTCCTTTAAATTATGTTAAATTATACAAATATTTTTCATATTTTATAAAATTATAGTTACGCTCTTTTAGATGTGTTAGTGTAATATTTTTTAAAAAGTATTTGTGTAAATCTTGTATTTGAATAAGAAAAGTTGTAATTACAATTATAACATTGGGGAGTATAACTGTAATTTTGTCAAAAATAGGGGAATTTTGTGTATTTTGATCTAATATTAGGAAATGTCAATATAATTTATTCTTGTTTGTTCGGGGCTGACCTTCAATATTCCAATATTAAAAACTCTAATTTAAATTGATATAGAGTTTTGTAAGAAAGTTTAAAATTAAATTTCTTACATACTTTTATGTTATTTTATTTTGAAATAGTAATTAGGGGATAATTGTATTATAATTATGATATTAAATTAGAGTTGGTTCTGGAACAAAAAAGGTTTTTTGGATTAATTACATTAAAAAATGCATTCAAAAATATGAAATTATGTTTTTTTTTTAAAATAACTTTTATAATTCACACGCCCTCCGATAATATTTCATTTAAAACCGTATCCTTCACTTAGATACTTGGATAAAAAAATATTGAAATCGGTGTAAATTTTTAATTTTACACCCCATTTAATATTCAATATTTTTTTAAATACTCCGCCTAGTATCATAGGATTGGAACATTGAAGAAAATATTTCTCAATCGCACTGTGGAAAAGAACAATCGTAGTGATATTTGAGACAAGATGATAATAAATTCGTGCAGATTATTTTTTTGCTGTCGTACATAGTTTCTCCCGTTGACGTATTCCACATACTAAAAATTATATTAAATCCTTAAATAAGTGACAAAGATCTCAAATGGGCTTAAACATCGAGCTATTATTGTCAGGTGCAACCTTCCCTGTGCGCTAGCGTTGGTAGTATCATAATTAGCTATTTCAAATACCTCTTTAGACATGAAGATAAATTTTGTTTTATTTTAAAAAATACAGAAAGATAAATTGCTATTATTCTTTTATAAAATGATAATTTACTCACAATATCACAGGGAAATAAATTACATTAAATCCTTAAATAAGTGACAAAGATCTCAAAATGGGCTTAAACATCGAGCTACAAATGTTAGGCGCAACCTCCCCTATGCGGTAACGTTGGTAGTATTATAATTAGCTATTTCACATCCTGACAAGCTTCCATGGTGATAAACTCCAGCAAGACTCTATCATTTCAAAATTTGAGGAAAAAAAAATTGATAAAAATTTGATGAAAACATCCCAAAAATTTGAAGCTTATTGAATTCTCTCTTCTACATAGTTAAAAAATTTGAAATGAATGCAACTCTTAAAAAATATAGGGAGGTAAAATCATTTTATCGTTAAAAAAACAAAGAGGTAAAACTGCTATTATTTTATTATTGGGGATAATTTGCTCATTTGTAATATCACTGAACAGACACAACTCTTATTGACATTAACAAATTTGACATGAATGTGTAACTCTTTTTTTATTTCCTTTATGGATTTAAAAATGGTGACCTGCTATCATATTAGTGGCATATTATTGATAAAAGAGTTTAGATTATTTACTTTTTAAGGACAGTGATATTTAGTCTTTATTATAGCATGTTCAGTTATTAATTCCAAAAGATGTACCCTATCATTATTTTATTCATGAAATAAAATATGATTTTAAATATGAGTAATGACATGGTTTTCAACTTTTCAGTTTGAATTAGTTTTTTTTTTTTTTTTTAATTTCCTATCGAGTTGTCTTTTTGTATGAGGTTGTAAGGAAGTAACAAATTTAATAATACAAAAATAAATTATATGCTTCAATACATCATAATTTGGGTGAAATTATGCGTTCAGGAACTGCGTACCATTGTGACTAATTATTGCAAAAAAAAGAGGATAAAAATTTGAAACAATAAGAAAAAGTAAAAATATTCAATGAAATGTTGGGTTTAACATATAATTATTAAATTAAGTATTTAGCTGGTAATTTTAGCTGTAAAATGTAAAATGATTTTATATAGGTAATTACTTTCATGTAGATTAAAAGGGTATTTTAATAAAATTATATTAAAACACATAAAAAAAATCTTGGTGATTTATTAATAATGCAGATATAGATTGTGCTTTATTAATATATGAAATTATAAATTAATTACAGCTCTGCACCTTATAAGAAAATCTACAAAAGAAAATCAAAAGTATCAGACGGATGCAAAACGTCTCAATAGGTTGGTTTTAAAATGCATTATCTATCTCTACTTTATTATTAAGTAATTGCACATTTTTCGTGTCCCACTTAATTTTGGTCTGTCGTTTATTTTTAAAATTTTAATTTAATTAATTATTTTCAACTCTCTTTATTTTTTTGATTTTTCATAACTACATTTTAGTTAAAAAAATTCTCATGCATTTTTGGTATCTCTAATATTATTTATTATCTTTGTTTGTGAATATTTTTTATAATCAAAATATTTATATTAATTTATTATCTTAATATATATTTTTAGGTACTTTTTTTTTATCTACAAAAACTAATAATACAATTTACAGAAACATTTTATTTTATTTTATTTTTAAAAATTATGCTATGCTTTGTTATTAAGTGATAGCACTCTTTACGTGTCTCACTTAATTTCCGTACATCACATATTTTTGAAATTTTAAATTAATTAATTGTTTCCAACTCCCTTCATTTCTATGATTTTTCATAATTACCTTTCGGTAAAAAAAAAATCTCATGCATTTTTGATATCTCTAATATTATTTAATATCTTTGTTTGTCAATATACTTTTATAAATAAAAAATATCTATATTAATCCATTATCTCAATATATATTTTTAAATACTTTTTTACTCTACAAAAATTAATAATACAATTTATATAAATATTTTATTATAATTTTTTTTTTAAAAAATTATGCACATACATATATAAAATGTGCTACAACTACGAGCCATTCTTCAAAATAAATCTCTATCTCTCTTCCATATATATTTGTCAGAATTGAGAGGGTAAGTTATAATTTCGTGTGCGGTTGCAGTTTATCTCTTAGAATTGGAATTCAGACACGAGCAAGAATTGCAGCAAAGAAATTAGAGTATGTAGCGTTTGATCCTTTCATCACCTCAAGTAATTTGAGATAATGGCTTGATTTAAGAAGCCTCAAGCTTGTTTCTTCACTTAATTGATAATTGGTCATTTTTTTGACATCATGGTTAATGGTTTTCAAGGATTTTCGACAAAATAATTTTCATATTGAAATCATGAATAAGGATGTTATTGAATATTTGTGCCTTACAACATACAAGACTGGCAAGAAGCAAGTTTTAGAAAGAATGCAAACAACACACCTGATTATATGGCACGGTGATAAACTCCATTGAAACATACAATATTACTAACCCGAGTTAGTTGATCAAAATATTTCTTTTTGTGTGTGTGACATGATAGACTTGGCCACCCAGTAAAATAATGATGTAATGATCATTGAAAAGATTCAATGGACACTCACTAAAGAACTTGAAATTTTTTGTTGAAAGTTATTTTACAAGTTCGATTTGTTTTCTTAGAAATCTAAATACAAAACTGCCCATGACAAAATTGAATCTAGAATCTCCGATATTTCTTAAACGAATTCAAGGAGACATGCAGGCCAATGACACCATCATGTCGACCATTTAACTTTATGGTATTGATTGATGCATTAACACGTTAGTCATATGTAAGATTTTATGTTCACAGAATGTTGCACTTGCAATACTTCTAACTCACATTACTAATTTTTGAGCTCATTTTTTTGATTATCCCATTAAAAATATCAAGTCATATGATGCAGAATAATTTACTTCTAAATCCTTAAAAAATTATTGTTAATCAATTGGATAACTGTGGACCATCTAGTTTCTCATATATACACTCAAAGCGGTCTACCAAAGTCGTAAATTAATAGTAACAAGATAGCTAAACCCTTATTGATGACGTCAAGATTGCCCTCATCGACACATGGACATGTAATTTTGAATGCAACAACTTTAATCCAACTTATATCGAGCTAACCCTTATTGATGATGTCAAGATTGCCCTCATCGACACATGGACATGTAATTTTGAATGCAACAACTTTAATCCAACTTATATCGACTGCTTATCACAAACTTTCCACATTACAATTTATCTTTGAGAGAAAACTATATATTTTTATTTAGATATTTGATTGTGTGGTATAATCCCGATACCTCCTCTTTAAAGAACTAAAATAGGGTCAGGAAGGAGATTGATCATATTAAGTCATTGATTGTAAAAATTATTTATATGTATATATATACATGGTATATTACATTTTGTCATCCGAACTATATCCGTTGTTACACTTTGCCATCAAAACTTTTTTAATATCAACTTACCATCTCAACTTTGCGAAATTTGCACTTTGCCATATAAGACCATTTTTTTTATTGATTTTTCTGTCGAAAAACATCACATTTTATATATATTTGCAAAAATCACATCACATTACCCTTAAATATTACATGTACACGGTATGTGATGTTTTTTTTACAAAATACTTGATTGAAAAACAGTTATAAATGGCGAAGTGCAAAATTTCGTAAAGTTGAAATAGTAAGTTGACACAAAAGATTTAGATGCCAAAGTATAAAAAAAAAGTCATAGTTTGGATGGAAATATATATATATATATATATATATATGAATATGAAAAGATCAAGATTTAAACCAGAACAATGATAAAACCATTTCCAAATAAAAATAATATACATGTCTGCGTCATTTTCAGCTAGTGAAATTTTTTCTATGTATTACAAATAATTACATTTAAGATGATTTCTTTTCCCTACCCAAGTTTGGGCCATCTAACATTGAGCCAAATTACGTTAACCAAATATAAAAGAAACTTTCTGTAAATTTAATGAAAGATAAAAATTTGCAGAAATTAATACACTACCGGTTAAGTGTCGACATTGTTGACTTCTATTTATACATCAAATTGTTGGCTTGGGCTGGAGAAAATGTCTCAGGAAAATGCAAGAATACGCACTTAAACCAAAGTAAAAATAATAGATACAAGAAGGAAATAGGATATAAGAGAAGAACTGTATGCATTATCAAGAGAGAATATAAAGGCACCATCCAAATGACATATATGTAATTGCTTGATGTTAAGCATATTCGAATTACAAACCTACCAAGCAATTTTATCTGGGCTTTAAAAAACATATTCAACTGAAAGTTTAACTCTAGAAGAGAGTCAAAATAGCTTATATGCTTAATAAAAGAAGTTCAATTCAAGTACGTACCATTGCAGTAGCAGCGGCAGCATCATGGCTTATGGACTTTGAAACCAAATACTCGGGGAACATAGCTCTGAGAAGTCTTCTGTGGCTTTAGGTGTGCATACGTCATCAGAAACAGGTGGGGAAATGTAGTGCCGAAATAGGCACCATCGATGCCTTTATCCAGTCAAAGAAACAACCGAAGAATAGAAAATTCACGAAAGCATAGAAGTCAGAGTATGAAGCAAATTGAGTTCAGCATATTAAATAGAAATTTTGAAGTTGCAGGGATGGCAAGGAGTCTTTGATTCAAATATTAAGTTAGAAAACTATGAACAAGGCTATTACTAGCTGAGTTACACTCGGACTCAAACAAAATGACAAACAATCGATGCTGGTGCTAGATTCAATAAGCCCTATGTCCGTTTTTAGCGTGTTTATTAGCAACAAGCAAAACTGATACATGATAGAGGCAAGGTTTCCACACTTCAAGAACTGCCTGCCCGCTTATTTCTACTTCCAGATTCTTGGGTCTGCTTCACAGACCAAGACACAAGGAGAGAAGAAGCTCTTCTTTTCTTTTCTGTTTTGAAGGGAAAGAAGAAAATAAAATGTAATCAACATAGATTGAAACACAGCCAACCAAATTGATAGAAAATGGTTGTAAATTTTATCAGTTAATAAAAGACAATAGTTTCCATCCACACTGATATTGGCTCTCGCAGGCACAATTTCTCTCAGAGGACAAAGAAAGTACAAATGGAGAGAGCTAATAGTAAATTCACGGAAATCAAACAGCATCCAAACAATATACTCTATTATTTTATACTTATGTAAAGGATACTGTCCTGGAACCTGGATCGAGGAGTGTAGATATCTTCACACTTGGGACAGTATATTTTCACTG
Source organism: Sesamum indicum (assembly GCF_000512975.1). NCBI lineage: Eukaryota > Viridiplantae > Streptophyta > Magnoliopsida > Lamiales > Pedaliaceae > Sesamum > Sesamum indicum. The sequence continues at coordinate 12,640,442 of NC_026146.1, read as the reverse complement.
TGCCTTGACGCGGAATGTCCGATTCACCAACAGGGAGGCAAGGTTGTCCACAGCAGTAAACCCTTGGACATCTTCCAAACTCCGCATTCTTGTACTTCTCCAGCTGTAAGAGGCCAGGTGTGACAATTTGAACAGCACGATGAAATCAACAACAGTATGACTATGGTTTTTTATCTTACCATTGCAGCCAGTCCTTTAGTTGTTAATATGTAGCGGACATGTATCAGACCATACAGCATCTCAGCAGCGGATTCTACTAATTCATTCTGTTCCTCTGTAAATGAATCACCTACAAACTTCAGCTATTACAATCAACCCTAATAAAGTACAAAGATACATTTGATGACACAATCACAAAAGATGTATCAGGACATGAATTTCAACTAATAAAAGATGCCTCTCTCTACAGGATGGACCTTAACTTATATGTTAACAGAGCTCTCCGCTGTATCAATAAAGTTTAGCTTGGTCAAAATTATACCATGGCTCTAAATAATAAATAAAATAAAATTTTACAACTTGCAAGGTTTGGCCAGCACCAGCATGTTTTTCCACTTTCAGGCATGTGTTATAGGGCACTGACTAGCCTTTGTGTGAAATGAATAATCATGTTTGGTTGTGCTTTTGTTTTACGAAATCCTTCTTAAAATTAAGCCTAATCTAGTTCTTGACGGAGAAAAGGAATAAAGATTTCCCCATAGATAGGGGTCACAAATTCAACCATTGTGACTTTATGAATCAAGAGCAGGGAAAGAAACTGGTCCCCTCTCCTCCTCCACCATGTTCTTCTTTTTCTTTGTTTCTTCTCTCCCCATTGCCACCATTGCCCCTTTATCTTCCTCCCACTGCTACACTGCCTTTTCTTCTTGTCCCTTCCTCTTTCCTTCTACTGCAATTCCTTTTTTATCTTCTTCCCCTCCCATGCCCCATTTCTTCTAGTCCTCCTTTCACTCCCAGCTGTGATGAGGAGATGAAACACAAAATACTATTTCCAGGACAATCAGATCCATCATTGCTGCACTCCACCATCCCAAAACCATCTCCAATGAACAAACATACCACCAACATCACCCAATCAAGAGGATGACGATGGTGAAAAGGATAGGAAGAAAGGATGACAGTGGACAGAAAGACATGTATTAAAAGAATGACAAACTAAAATACAAAATACTTTTAGCTGTCAGATCGGAATAGATTATCTTGATAACATTATTTTGTGCACACATATAGTAGATGAAATTTTCAAAAACAACAGTAATAATTCATTAAGGAGATGAACATACCAAGTGAAGATTCAACATCCAGGATTAAATCCAGCGCATAGTCATAATATGGTATTTGACCGCTCAATCCACACAAATTGAAATCATCCTGGATGTAGTCATCATCAACCTCGCAAAAAAACTCGTTCCCACGCAGATTGCAAAACCATGAAATCCAACATGTGTCGTCGTCATCGGACCCACTAACATCTGACTCCTCGGTGTCTGTTTCCGATTCCTCTGCTATCCACATATATAAATAATTCAGAAATAACATTAAGAAACTAATAATCTAGGTCCAGGAAACACGATGAGCATAAACAAAGCACAAGACGTCCAACATATCCCTATTTTCACTTATCCATGCAGAAATGAAATAGAAGATACATGTTCACATACACTAGTAATACTTTAGGGAGACAAAAGTTAATCCTTCCCCCAAGTGCAAGAAAGTAGTGTGAATGACGTGCATATGGGGCTATGATTACTGAACTAGCCAATATAAGCGTTTTCATGTTAAGGCCACATGCCTGACTTACTGATCCCCAAAAATAAAAATAAAAATAGAAACATTACTGTATCAGGAGCTTAGCACTCAAGATCAACAGCCAACACATGAACCTCATTACCGCTAACAATATACAACAATTAAATAAATTCCACCTATAGAACGATTTTACAAAAATCTGTTTTCCCATCTTTCTCTTGGCTCAATGTCAATCCATGGTTTTGGACAACAAATAAACAACCACATGCTCCAACAAATTTCAAGTGTATTAAGCCATGAAACAAGGGAAATGCCTTCCATTTCATAGAGTCAGCAAATGATCAAACATACTCCTTTGCATGACTGCTATACACAGCCTCTCCAGCTACAAACGAGACTTTGTACTTCAAAGGAAGATGGACTCATAAAAATCCTCATATTACTAATTCTGAGGACAAGCTATCCCTGGTGAGTCATCGCTGGTTTACAAATAGACAAAAATAGATTGAGATATTCGGAATAGTGCCCTTTCTTCCCCTATGTCTATGTGAACAGAGAAAAAGAAAACGAAGATTTACATCGATGAGACAAATGCACAAAAGGCTAAGCTATGTTATCCTTATTTAGTGTGAGGATATAACGTTCACCTATATAAAATTACATAAGTTGATAACAGTGGAAATCTCTCCAAAATCAATTCGTATAGATATCACAAGAATCACTTAGATATTATTGTGATTTTATAATTATTTGGAGAATCAATTCATGATTTTCAACATCATAAACAAACCAATCCAAAGCCTCTACACATGTGTTTCAATTTGCTCGTATCTTGTCTTTTCTCTTCTGCCTAAAGACATCAAGCTAATAAAAGATAAAATTGACCAAGAAAACAAGCATTAGAGTTGGTCTAAAATTGCAAACAGTACATTTTCATAACTGAAAACGCACTGCACCAGAAACATTGAACAAAATTTTTATAACAGAGGAAACAATAATAGAAGAAAACATGTAAAAGAATCATATATTTTAACTTATTACTCTGCTGACATAAGAGTTTTAATCAATGAAATATGCATTATTTTTCCTCTTATAAATACAAAAAGGAAAAATCAGGAAATAGAAGGCATAAACCAAGAGAGGAGAGGACAACATCTTCCTTTAGAAGATTGTTTTCCTCCTCGTGAGACTGATTAGAGGGAAGCATGGACCATTGTCAAAGATGATGGAGAATGAGCCCACAACTGCAATGAGAACAAAAGGGAAGAAACACCAAAGATAGCAAAAAATAATCTCATTCCTTTAATTTAATCTAATTCCCTTCGGACAACAAGGCAGTAATCAAGTGGCATCAGCCTCCTGCGACTCTCTTTCAAAGAGAAAAGTCACATATACAGCTGAGGAATTAAAAATTAATGGTTCATAGTCCATCAAGAAAGATAGATATATGAATAAGAAACAAAAGAGAAGTGAAAAAAACAAAGACAACAAACTGATGCAGAGTTATTAAAACACATAGACATTAAATAATGTAAAATACAAGCAAATAAAAAGCAAAAAATGGGGATGGGTGAAATTTTCTCTTATTCTGTTGTGCTGATTTCTGAAAATATCTATCTGATGGCAGGTTCCTGTCATACACTCATTTCCCTTTTGTCTATTTAAACGTGAATGACTCTGGAACTCATTTGGAATTAAGTATATGTACAGTATGTATCAATGAATCCAAAGTGACAATTCGAACCAGCAATAAGAGGAACTATGAACACAAAGACTATTCCGTGTGTGCCATCTTATCTAGACCAATACAAACCGATTTGCCTCATCAAACTTCCTCTTGAACAAGAGTGTACCAAGGTCTAAGGAAAGACTGTAACAGATAACCTGAGTTACTTATCATTAAGAGACCAAAAGTGTTTCCTGTCCAGTGTTTGTTTAGCTATCTAAATATATGACCTGCATCTGAGATAATGCGCTCTTATTGCAATATATTTAGCATGTAAAGAAAGCACTTCGTAGTTTGTTCACAACCATCAAACCAAAATATTTCATAATATACGGTGTGCATTTGTCCATCCAAAAGAAGCCTCTGTGTGCACTAAGAAAATTTACAAATTGCAAGCTCGACCCAAGTGGAAATCCTGAGTCCTAAGGCCTGAAGTCCAACAGAGAGGAAAAAGATCAGAGGGAAGATCCAAGCAGAAACAATTTGGAGACCTGTGACCTCGACGCAGACTTGAGACTTCTGAAACTCAAGAAGAACACAAGTCTAGGCTGAAAATTGAAGGTCAGACAGCCACAACTGGACAGCTGATTTTGAGGGGCATTTGTTAATCAGCCAAAAATGGGCAAGGCCAAATATCCCATATTGGATAGGAAAGACAAAATTACATAGCATAAATCAATGGGGAGTCCATAAATCATAGACCCTTAAGCTTTTGCACAAAGAAAGGTGAGACCAGCTAAACCCATTTTGGGAGAATAAGCCCACTTCTACAAGGAAGCCCATTCTAAAGATTTGCTTAAGCTCTCTCCCATTTCAAATAGATCAACTCATCCCGGCAACATATACATGTATGTTGGTGGGGGGAGGGAGGTTCATTGCATTAATATATTCGGAATTTTGTTACTTTTGAAAAAATGAGTTAATATATAAACCAAGTAAAGTTAATACCCAATCCGAATTCAAGTTCTTGTACAACTAAAGGAAAATTATCAATTTGTTATATTTGCATGTAATACACATACCTTTAGATCATACAAACTTACCAACCCATACACACTCTTCAGGCACACACACTCACACGGACATACTTGTATCCTACCCATACCAGCATACCCAGTATTTGTTTCATATATCATATTGCTGTAGCTATATCCACATCCGTACATCATAACCTCCCTTTCACAAGTGCTGACAAGTAGCCTCCCTTTCATAAGACAATTAGTTTCTGTATAAAAAAGCCTTCACTAAAATATATGATGTGAATGACTAAGATCCTTGTCCAATATTTTATCACGAATCAGTTAGATAATGACGCATTAAACTCCTGCCTAAAGCTCCATGCTAATTAATAACAAGAGTTCAAGCACTGACTGGTGTATTGTTTTTGTCTTCTTATCTATACTTATGCATCACAGTTTCATCAATTATTAGTGACCCTTAGCATAGAACTTCTACTTCGTACACTCCACTTTCTAGCCACCTAGTTCTGAAAGCACCCGAGTCTAGATCTTTTTCTCTCATATGTCCAGCTTATCCACTCATTTCTTATCAACAAAGCAGCAATTTTATGTTTCATACTCCAGTCCAAAACCACACATCAAATCCAACAAAGCACAATATAGAATCAAGAAATTTATGGTATACCCATTAGGTTCTCAAAGGATCCTAAATAGCAAATAGGAAACAAAAGGAGATATTTAGGAAAAGCTCCTATCAGAGTTTTATCGGAAACAAGAAAAAGATGGAGAATCAGCTGGCAAAAAAACCAAGGCAGAAATTAAATTCATACATGACTATCATTTCTGTTAATTTAGAAAATATCTAAAACTTCATCATTTTTCTCTTATTTGTATGACTAATGAAAAAGAAAAGTGAATTAGTCTCTCCTCTTTTCTTTTACATTGTGCTTTCCCCATTCAGTACAGCACCCAAATGAAGCTTCAGAAGTTGACTTAATCTAAAAGCCGATTGTAGGCCCACAAAATCTTGCAACTGTCAATCAAAGGACATTATTACAACAAGCTTTCGCCTAAGTTTTTTGTTCCTTTCCAGTTATGCAGAAGATGAAAAGGTGGCTACACACTTGGTCTTCCTTCCCACGCTCACGTACCCCCATATTTCACATTTCCCAGCTAAATAAAAGGATAGGCGCAGCTCCATACTCCAGAACTTCTAGTAAAGATAACTACACGTGGCCACATTGTGCTGGAATCAGGGCCATTCTAGATCATAGTTTGGTCCAAAAGACCTACCACCCTATTACAACTTCTTGTCAAATTTCAACAATCCGGAGGTCAACAACACTTGGTAGAATTGTTATGAGCTCAGCAGATATACCCTAACTTCGGCCCTTGAGCACAAGGAATACTTCAAGAGGGTATAAGTTAGAAAACATACTAGGAAAGAACACATTTATTTGTTGACTGCAAGGATAGACACACTTCTATTAGTAGTTCACAACTTCATTAGTCCGGTAGCAACTTTAGTGATACATATCTGGCCAATTGGTTGGGTTGTTACAATTAGATACAACTAATTCAATCCATGTCAACACCTTCAATTCCAGCGACTGAATCAAATAAAAGACTTCTCAAGTCATGAAATTGGTATTCACGTTTTTGCTACAAATGTTGTTTCTTCCTCTAGTTCTCTCTCCTAAATGTAAAGTGTAAACACTTATAATTTACCTCCAAAATTGATTCTTCAACCTAAACCCTCTAGTAATTCTTGATTTTCTCTTCCGCAGCTAAAAAGAGTCATAACATACCAGTTACTCAAACACTTACAACCCAATTGCTAAACACTTTCACTTATCCAACATTTATCATAACCAGTACACCTCATAGAATTACCAATTCAAAGCCAAGTGAATTAATTCTGGAACCAGATAGCGCGAGCTCACATTGTATATGTTTAAAAGCTGAAAGGGAGTTAACGCACCATCAGAACACTTGCTGATATTATGAGGGTTAGGGACGGAAGGGAAAGCGTCCTTGGATTTGAAGGGATGGGCATCCTTGTCTAGAGTTTCCTGAATTCTCTTCAGATTCGACACGTGTCCCATCTCCCCTTTGCTCCACCTCGTTCTTCCTCCTCTTTCTCTGCAAATAATAACAACAATTCAATGCGTACATATACGTATATCAGTTGTGAGAAATTCGAATTTTACCCTGAAAAACTGATCTGAGAAAGAGTGGCAATAGCTGCAATTAGGGCTTTTGGTGGGGATGAAGAGGAGAGAAGGTTATCCCATTCTTTCTCGGTTCTCTCTCTCGTTTTTGTGCTTCACTTTTGTGTCTGTATATGTGTATATAGTAATGTACTGCGCTTAAATAATTATAACTACAGTTATTATTAACTGTGCATGGCATGAAAAGATATCTTTTTTAATTAAAAATAATCTTATATTCACTATCACCTAAAATAAAATTTAATTTTAATAATAAAATATCAAATAATAATTTTAAAATTATCACTAAAAATAAATATTTAGCGACAAGTTTTGATCTTTTACATAAAGTTGGAGACAATTCAACTGCAATACAATATAATATTGTCACTGTATATAGTGACAACAATTATGTTGCCATTGTATATGCATCACTAATCCTTGCTAATAATATTTTTATAAATAATAATTACCATTATAACTATAAATTTTATTATTGTGGTAAATAAAAATTATTGTAACTAAAAATATAATAAGTGACAATATTAAAATCATTAATTCTTTTTAAAGACTAATTATTTTCCTTTTTTCTTTTTTAGTGTGTTGGATGTGGATTAAGTTTTATTTAAATTAACTAATTAGATACTAATTTTGTTTACCTTGTCTTTTTACAATTAGAATTTTAAATTAATATTTGTGTTAGTCATTATATAAGAGTTGCGTAAAAATCTATCTTAATTTTCTGTAACGTTAATATGTAAGAAGTTCATTTTGATTTTTTAGTAATCATACATAATAAATAAAATAATTATAAGTTGAAGATGGCTCTTCAAAACTCTCTCTCTTCTCTTATACACACTGCATATACTAGAATCCATGCAAACTCAATGAATGATCCTAACGCTAATGATGATACAGGTGTCACGATCATCAGACAGGCGGAGGAGGAAGCAGATGGTACAGATGGGGGAGGGATTAGGCTTGCGTGAGAAGGTGCTCGCGACATTCAACTTTACAGAGTTTGTGTCGTTGGTTTCGTATGTCCTTAACAATGCCGATGTTGATACTATTACGATGCTTAATAGTCTAAAGATACAGATGGAGGCAAAATTTGGAATGGGTAAGGGGGATAGATAGTAGAGTATGTTGGGGTTAGTGCCTGCCCTAGCATTGGTTTACACTGTGTGTAAAGGCTTAGCAAAACCCAATGTTGCTATGGATTCTGGATTCTTGAAACATGTTAGCTAATGTATCTCTGAGTTCCTGCTAGAGCTCGAAGGCACTGCCCGATGTTGCTCACGTCGAATAGGAAGGACGAAGAGGAAGTTATACTAGTTGTTGCCCTCTTCTCAACAATCAGTGCACGTGGCAAACCCTATAGTGCAAAACCCTATCGATAAGTTTCATGAAGGTAGCCAAGAGGATGTGCCTGAGTGTTCTAGGACAAAGGAAACTTCAGGACTAGAACTGTTTAGTGGTTATATAAAACTTTAAGCCAGAACGACTAGAGTATGCTCTAACAATATGATTTCCGAAGCTTTTCATAAATCCTTGAGGAAGACTCTCTACTTTGAGCTGCCTGAGATGCAAAATGGTGAAGCGATAGTAAGGGCAACTGTGGTAATGGTGGATGAGGGATCAAGGAGGTGGTTTTTTACGATAGTGGGCTATTTCTTAAGTAAAAGATCTTATTTTCATCATCTGAATACCTATGCTCGATCAACATGGTCTGCTGTAAAGGAAATTGTAGATACTGCGAATGGATTTTATTTCTTTCCATTCAAAACTAAGGCTGCTATGGAGGAGGTCATAGAAAGGGGACCTTAACTATTTCAAGGTTAATCTACTACAACGGCGGGAACCTGGGATGACATTGAGGAAACATCAAGATACTCAATGTCTTGTGTTTGAATTAAGCATCTCCCAGTTGAGTACTGGATGGAGGATGGCTTTAGTATGGTGCATAGTGGAGTTGGCAGACTATATACACTAATGCAATCACTAGGATATGTACCAGGTTAGACTGTGCCCATGTTTGAGTGATGCTTGATTACACATTTATTCTTCAAAAACACATTATCATTATTAATTCATCATTGAGTAGTGGGCGAGATATGTTGATAAAGGTTGACATAGACTATGAATGGCTGCCACAATGCTATGTTGGCTGCAAGTTTTTGGGCCATATTCTAGACAATTGTCCACTTAAGAAGCAATTTGCATTTAAATTGCCTGCAGTTTATGTTCAAAAGAAAAGGTCAACTTCCATTGACTTGGATGATGAGGTGGGTATTGAGGTAGTGGCCACTAATGACACCGCTGACATAGAGCTGAAAGCTAAAAATAACAAAGACCAACAGTTCAAAACTGTGGGCTCTTCTTCTTTGAACTTGCGACAACCTGCTCACTATTATTCTGGAGGAAATGGTAAAGAAATAGAATTTTTCAACAAATTTGACTCTCTGGAGTAGAGTGCAACTTACATTGATGATGTTGATGAAGTTATTGGTGCGGTGGAGGAGGATTTCTCAATTTCGGGCCATACATAATGCAACTTGCTAGGGTCTTGTCCATGATTGCAACTAGAGTTTGGAATGTGAGGGGCCTCAATCGCAACAATCGTTAGCTTGCGGTTGACGGACTGGTGCTAGAAAAGTGCAATTTATGAACCTTGTAGAAATGAGAGTGGCGCAGGGAAATGTCCCCCGTGTCCAGGTTAGTGCATTGCCCTCGTGGAATTGGTTTATTTCTAATTGTCAGGGTCCAAATACTCGTATCTAGGTTTCTTCGAACAATGTGGAGGTGGGAGTGGAAATTTTAGGGGTTCACAGTCAATTCATTCACTACAAGGGGGAGAATCATAGATTACGTACCAACTATTTGATGATAGTTGTCTATGGGAACAATGAAGTAGGAACGAGAAGGGAACTTTGGACTAATCTTATTCAACTATCTGAGGTGTTAGGGATCATCCATGGCTATTATTGGGGGACTTCGACACGGTTGTGGATGAAAGTGAGATTTGTTGAACTCATGATTTAAATAAAGTAGCCATGGAGTAATTCCAAACTTGTTTTTGAAGTTGGATTTGTAAATTTTCCCATAACTGGGATGTAATTTACTTGTACAAATTGTAGTGATGTTGATAAGAGGCTATGGAAAAGATTAAATAGGATTTGGATTGGATGGATACTTGGTTGCTATTATATTAGCAATCATCAACGTACCTTTAACCATCCTCCTCTACTGCTCTCAGGGAGTGAGGTACAGAGGGAGCTTGCTATGTTTAAGTTTGATAACTTCTTAGCTAAATAGGTTGGTTTCCTACACTTCGTTACTAGCTTTTGCAAGTACAATATTTTTGGGACATGTATGTACTCCATCACCAGGAAATTGAAGATGATAAAACCAATGTTTCTTGCGCAAAGGAAGGTCAAGGGTGACCATACACTCAATGTACAATTAGTTGCAGAATTTTTTGCTCAGTCCCAAAAACTTGTATACATGTCAGGCATGTATAGATATTGATGAGTCCAGAGAAATTCTGCATGGTGGCATTTGCTAGAGTTGTGGATTTAGGAAACAACATGCTGCAGCAGAGAGCAATATTGCAATGACTTAAAGTAGGAGATCAATGATACAAGGTTTTCTTTTGGAAAATAAAAGCACGAAAGGCAATATAGAAGGTGTTTCAAATACACTGTGCATGAGGCTGTGCTTATTGAACAGAGTGAAATGGTGGATGTGTTTGTTGGTTATTTTCAATGGTTGCTCAGTGGTACCAAAAGAAAACTTTCCATTAAGTTGGAATATTTGAGACCTTGGGCCAAACATTTGAATACTCGAGGAAACAGATAGGTTTACACAACCTATCCTAGCTACTGAAAGTAAGGAGGCTATTTTCAGCATTCAAGAGGATAGATCCCCAAGGTCTAATGAATTTTCTCGGGTTTTTTCAAAGGGGCATGGTCAGTGATCGACAAAGTTGCGACAGCTATCCAAGAATTTTTTTCAATTTGGTAACCTTTTAAAACAGGCTAATGCCACTCTGCTCACCTTGGTTCCTAAGGTACAATTGCTTAATGTGGTGAGAGATTTTAGACCCATAGTTTATTGTAATGTGTTGTACAAAGCCATTACCAAAATATTGGTTAAGAGAATGCAACCATTGATTGAGGAAATGGTAAACCCTAGACAGAGTGTTTTTATGCCAGGTAGGAATAACATATAACATTCTATTACCTCAAGAACTGCTCTTTGGTTACAATCAAAGGATACTTCTAGAAAAATATGAAGTCAAGGTATATAAGGAAGGTTTATGATTCACTAGAGTGGAATTTCTTACTTGCAGCACTTAGGATGTTTTAGTTTCCTCAGGTGTTTGTTGGTTGGATTGATGAGTGTATTCTACCGGTAGATTTTTATTTTCTGAGGATAGGTTTACACAACCTCTATCCCCTTATCCTTTTGTGTTAGTCATGGAAACCCTACATTTGATGCCGAAGGCTCGAGTACAACGAAAGCAGAACATTGAGTTTCACTGGAGATGTAAGAAGTTGACACTTCTTGACTTATGTTTTTCTAATGACTTATTGTTGTTTTGCAAGGCTAAAATGTTCAATCTGTCAGAGGCTTTAAAGAGGTACTGGATCAGTTTGCAACTGTTTTACATCTACATGCCAATTCAGCAAAAAACCAGGTGCTTTTCACTAAGGCTGCTGAATACAATTAGGTATACTGGAGTGTCTTAGTTTTCAATAAGGTCAACTTCCAATTAAATATCTAGGGTTGCCCCTGGTTTCATCAAGACTTACAATGAGGGGTTGTCCTCCTCCTCTATTGAAGATTGATAGTAAAGTAGTAAGTTGGAGTCATATGAACCTCTCTTTTACTGATAGGACTCAACTGTTGAAATCAGTTCTGAGCTTTTTACATGGTTATTGTGGATCAATATTTATTTTGCCTAAAAGGAGTTATAAAAGCCATTGCAAGTAAATTTAGAAGATTTTTATAGTAGAACAATGCAGAAAGAGGGTATGCCAAGGTAGCTTGGGAACAAGTCTGCATACCCAAATAGAAATGAGGCTTTGAGATCAACAATATACATATAATTAATATGGTGTTTATGTTGAGGCATTCATGAGAGATTCTGCAGAAAAATGATTTATCCATCTAGGTGACTTGGATACTCCAGTACCGACTGAAAAAACACACAATTTGGACCATTTCTGGCAACACTGGCACGTGGAGTTGAAAGAAGATTGTAAGGCTATGCGTCCAATTGCTAGAAAGAGAGCAGTACAAAGTGGGGTTAGGGCAACAATTCAGACTTTGGTTGGGCCTTTAGCATATAGATGGTCCTTTTTTTATAAGTATTTGAAGGACCACAAGTTATTGGACCTCGTATAAGGGCTAAATAGGCCTGTGTGATTTATAGAGGGAGATGGAGCTGGTCTGCGCCAACAAACCTGAAGTGGTTGATATTATGGCACACCTCCCCACTGTTCACGTGGTAGTGGCACTATTAAATGACGCAATACAACAGGTACATTCAACACTAAGGATGCAATGTTGTTGTTCTAGCCTTAGGGTAGTAAAGTTGCTTGGCATGGCCTATTTACAAGAAGGTTTAAGATGCCCCACAAAACTTCATCCTTCGGTTAGCTATTCTTGAATGGCTATCAACCTTTGGCAAGCCGTGGTGGACACAACAAGACCAGAGGTGTGTTCTCTAATCATCTCATGTCAAAACACACATGCACTTATTCTTTCAATGCTCCTACTCTAAAAGATGCTTGGAAGTTCTTTGTTGGAAAATTGGCTTGAAGTAGCTAGGTTTGCAATGAACTGTTGGCATTGAACGAGTTAGTAAGAAGCGGAGGGGAAAACACTTGGTGAATGAGGCTGCATGGGCAACACTAGCATCTTGTATATATCATTCATGGAATGAAAGGAACAAGAAGAGGTTTCAGAATGGCACAAACTTGTAGTGGCATTTCATATATATAAGTACTCTATTTATACATATATATGTATATATATATAAAGGGTTAAATATAATTTATCCTCTGTGTTATGTGAAATAAGTAAATATTCCATGTAAAAAAAATAATTAGCAAATTACCTGCTTGTGTTTTAAACTTGAAGCAAAATACCCCTATCCATAGTTTACATAGAGGATAATTTATTTTAAAATATATTAATAATTTTTTTAAATAAAAAAATATTTATAATTACGTTAAATTCAGATTTAAAGATGTTAGTACAAAACTCAACGTTCACTATGGGACAAGTCCAGCAGAGCAAAAAGAAGGAAATGATAATGATACCAATAGATGAGCGAGTCTGAAGTAAGCCACAAATAAAGCCGTAACCAATTTCTACGGCTGAAAATCGCCTAACACATTTCAACTATGCTCTGAGAACTCTCTGCAGCCTCTTTACTTTTCCCCACCTCGCTGCACCCCAATTTCCGATAATGTCGATGGCCATTTTCTCCCCAAAAATTCCATCTCTTACCCCTTCTCCTTCACAGTCGCATGGCAAAACCCATGTCAGTTTTAAGCTTTATCTACCTCTCAGACCCACGAGAAAGCTCCGGTTTGATTTGCTGGTGAGCTCTGATAATGGCTCTGGTGTGGCGGCTACTATCCCGGATGAGACCCCTGTGAGTTCTGAGGAGACTGTGGGTTCAAATGGGTCGCCTCCGCCGCCACTGACGGCGAAGGATCCAGTGGCGGAGCCGGTGAAGTTGGTCGGAGGTGAGAGCAGCTTTGAGGACCCGCGATGGGTTGGAGGGACATGGGACTTGAAGCAGTTTGCTAAAGATGGGAAGACTGACTGGGACGCCGTCATTGATGCTGGTGACTCACTCGCCGTATACACATACATACATAAATTGAATTTGAATATTCATACAATTGTTACCCATTTTGCTTAAATTGAACTAGCTATTTGTTTGAGTGAAACTGTTGTAGGATTAGGGACGAATGGGAATTTTTTGAGTGTTGACGTAGTGTAGATATTTCGGCTCACATGTGGGAGCAATTTAGGAACTCAAAATGCGGATGAAATCTTGAATTTACATGTAAAATTTGAGATAGTTTAATTCTTTTTGGCCCAGGAGTTCAGGCCCAATGGGAGCATTGCCTCAACAAGTTGTTTAACTAGTGTTTGGACATGAGTGTTCTCTTTCTAATTAGGATCATCCATCTGAACATTTGTGAGAATCTATGGGTTAATGCCAGAATGCATTTGAATTTTATAATCTTTGGCAAACTTGCACTTATCAGAATATTTCAATCTTAACTTGCACATGAATCATCTAACAGGTACATTTAGAGGTATATGATCTCTTGCTGTATATAGTGGTGGATTGGATCTGTGTTTCACCTAATTATGTGTTGTAGATGAACTTGCTGAATATAGATGTGGCTGGATCACTCTTACATATTGAAAACTTATGGTGCTTGGTAATTGTAGTATCTTTATAAGGTTTGCTGTTTTCCCTTTATTTAGTTCTGATGTTGCTTTCCGTTTGTTCCTGAAAGCACTCGTTTCTGCTTCTGGTTTTTCGCCTGGTTTATAACTGTTTTGGGTTGATTGTTTGCAGAAGTGAAGAGGAGAAAGTGGATGGAAGACAATCCACAATCATCGAGTAACGAAAACCCTGTTGTTTTTGACACCTCAATTATTCCTTGGTGGGCATGGATGAAGAGGTTTCATCTTCCTGAAGCTGAACTGCTCAACGGTTTGCACATTTCTCTTCTCCATTTTTCTGCAAATCTTGGCCGGGTTGATCCGCTGATGGTGTCACATTAATACTTTTTGCAGGCCGTGCTGCGATGATAGGCTTCTTCATGGCTTATTTTGTGGACAGCTTGACTGGGGTAGGTCTTGTGGATCAAATGAGCAACTTCTTCTGCAAAACACTGTTATTTGTAGCTGTAGCCGGTGTCCTTCTCATAAGAAAGAATGAAGACATAGAAACAATTAAGAAATTACTGGAAGAGACGACGTTTTATGACAAGCAGTGGCAAGCAACCTGGCAGGATGAGACACCAAGCAGTCCAGGAAAGTAGTAAGCAAATGCGGCATCTAGTCCTCCTCCCCTCCTCTGATTTTGTTGTAATCCTTCACTAATTCTCTGATGATGCCTATATATGCAATATTATTCCCCCATTTTAAGAAGGCTGCAACGTGTAGTTACTGCTTTATTCCTGAATCTCAGAATCTGTATCCTTGTGAGGGCTGCTTTTGTAATCCGTTTCTATCATTTATATGACTATGTTTAGCCCTGTGGTAATCCTTGTTACACTATTTGGCATGAGTTTCTTGTTCTTGAATCACTGAACAGAATGTTCTATATCATCAAAATATAGGAAGGGAAGCATTCTTATCTGTCCACATCTATGTCCTCATATATTTTTCACGCGTTAATGCATGTGAAGAGGTATATCTTCACTGTTATAAGGGTAGTTTAGTTCGAAAAAATTGTTTGACCTGCAATAAGTCAATGATCAATCAATAAAGGATAAATATTGCTTTCGATTCATTTTTTTTTGTTAATATCAGCAAATTCAATAAATGGTGACTAGTAGAGAGACTTATTTGTTAGACGGAAGCATTAGATGTAATTTTTAAAATCACATGGGGTCTAAGTGTAACTGCACCAAACTTCGAGGAAAAGGAGTGTAATTATCCTAAAAAAGAAATTAAGAAAATGAAGAAATTGATACAAGTTACATAATAGTTGCTCCGCGTCCAACGGATGTAAGAGAAAACAACCGAGAAGATCAAACATGATACTGGGAATTAAGAGCTTCTTCTTCTGAAATTGCAGAAAATACTTAATTACTTCATAGGCTGTGATAATCACCAGCACTTAATTTGAGAAAAGAAGTGTTAGGTGGTCAATTGACAAAAGGGCCAAAGCTGATGAGACAAAATAAGAAAAAGATAGAGCAGCGGCCTGCCTGCCTGCATACCTGTTGTAATCTTCTTGATTTGGATGTCTTTCTCTTTCTTTCTTTATATTACAGTAAAATATTTAATATCTTGATCTAAAGTTTCTTGATTTGGACTTCTAACCAATGAGAGAGAGATCACATTTCGATCCTTACAATGCAAAAAAACCGTTATTACTTTTGTTGATTAAAAGGGCTCCAAAGAAAGCTCCTCCACAACATCATCAGATCGATCAAGTTTCCTCGATCGGACTCCCTTTCCCCCCTCTGCCTCTGCAACATGGTTAGTATTATCTCCCTCACTCATGATCAGTTTTAGTTCTTGACATGCACTCGGGTATGATACCCGTCAAGTTTTTGGCTTTCCTCGTAGAGAATCACATGCTGTCCAGAAAAGACTGTGTTGGTGGCAGTTTATGCAGAGACGCCGCGGAAGAGCTTGCCCTTATTCCAGGACGCATTGCAAAGAAACAGAATATTAGAGACAAGAAGGTGACTCACCATATCAAAATCACTTTTATATGTTTTAAATGATAAAAACCTTTTATGTGTTCTCTATAATTTTAATAGCGAAAAGATATTTTCATAAATATTGTCATGATTAGAAATACTTGGGAAAATTATAATTTTAGACGTTTAATTTAGGGGGTGACAATTTTAATCGTGAACGACTTTATAGGAAAATTATAGTTTTTTTCAAAATTACACCTCAGATTTGTCAAAATAAATTTCTACATAACTAAAATTATCATCCTTCTACTTATAGGATTAAAATTACAATTTTCCTACAACAGTTAGTAACAGAAAAATTATATATAAAATTATCATTATAGGTCATTAATGAGATATGTATAATCATAATGTGAGACGACAAATATAATTATATTATATTTTTGTTATCACCCACGTAGCAGTGATTAAATTATAATAAAAATTCTATATATAATTCTTGTCATTAATAATTATATTATAATAAAATGAAAAATTATTATTATTTAATATCTCGATCACTAATATTATCTTTTTGTTATAGCGACAAACAAAACTGTCGTCACCACTGTTATCATCATTTCCACTCCGACGACATTGCCAAAAGAGACGGCGGAGGGAAAGGGTACAATAGGAGAGCTCAGCTTCTTGAGTACGCAAGAGATCTTCGAGCATCTGCACGTCGACCGCCGGCCTCTTCATCATCACTACCCTCACACTCAACCTCTCAGACCAAACGAGTCCCAGCAGTTCAGGTGAACTTAAGAAGTTGTACCTTATAAACATTATTACTTCCCTTTTGTTGAATGAATGTAGAAGGGGAAAAAAATGGGCCTGGGACGGATCCAATCCAAATAATTGAGTTAGGTCACAGAGACTCATAGGTTTTGAGTTGGGTTGGGCGTTAGGTAGTAATTAGTTATTCGGGTCCTTTTTGGACTTGGGTCTGGATAAGGTCTTACTCTATTTATTGACAGACCTAATTTGATTTGGGATAAGCTAATAGTAACTCAGCGGTATGCAAATATAGAATTTTATTCAATTTTTTAATTAATATCAACAAAAATTTCATAAATTTTGACTAACGGATAGATCTATTTATTGGAGGAAAACAAACGTCGTCAGGGGCATTTATGTAATTTTTTCAAATCACATAGAATGCATGTGCAATTACACCAAACCTTAGAAGAAAATAACATAACTATCCCTTCACAAAAAAGTCGTTGATTACCTCGTGTTTCAGGAATTCTATTAGGGTGTTGCTGTCGCTATAATAAAAAAGACTTTTAGCTACTACGTATATATCGTAGCCAAAGTCCAAAATTCGTAGTGAAAACCTTTTCACTACGAATTCGCTGCGAATTTTGGTGGTAGAGAATACAAGCATAACAAATGCTTTGTTAGGGACAAAATTCGTAACAAAAGGGTATTTGTTACAAAAAATTCACTTGTTATTTTAAATATTATTATTTTTTATTTATAATTTTAATTTATATTAATAATTGAAAGTATTCTCCAATTATCAATACATCTAAAATTTAAATTACCTAGAACAAATATTACATAAAAAACCAAATGAATATCATAAGATAAGTTGGGCATATACAACTAATATTTGTACCAAGACTGAATAATGAATAAATAGTCAACCAATACAACAGTAGCACATATTACATGATTCTGTAACTGACTCCATGCTCTAAATATTACATAATTTCTTAGTCACTAACCAATCAAAAAAGTCAAAGTCGCAAACTAAAACCCATGGTAGACCAAAAGTAGTTTCTGTTACGGATCTCCATGACCTGCAATATAACACCATCAGATACAGAGAAGGTAACTTTTGCCCAAATGAAGGACTTTGAATGTACTAATTCAGATGGGCTTCCTATTTCTATAGATGCTGACTCATGGATAAAAGATTCACATGTGATGTCTTTTACATCGATCTTAGGGTTTTCATATGCAAGATTTAACCGTAATATCTGAAATGTAGCTATGTTTCGGCAGATGATTAGTGCGGATACGCCTTCAAAACGTGCAAATTCTCAAGCTTGTTTGGGAAAATGGGAGCGCCTAATTCCAAACTTCATTTTATTAAAGATAGGCCTCAACAGCAGCAAGCACAAGGGAAACAAGAAGCACAAGAACAACAGCAGTGTATCTACAACCACAAACAACATGAAAGCTGTAGCAAAAAGCATCCTGCAGGTAAAGTTGTAGAGTTTAAATTTAGGGAGGTAAATTGCTTCATTTTGAAAAATACAGAGTGGTAAATTGCTGCATTTTTAAAAGTACAGAAATATAAATTGCTATTTTTTTTTTCCATAAAAAAATAATTTACTCATTTGCAATATCACAATGAGTTTACTTGTATTTTTTTCGTTTAAACTTGAATGACAAGTTCTCAAAGTCTGAAGCAGAGCTTCTAACTTGAAAACGGGCTGGTTGTGTATCTATTTTAATTAGCAGGGGCAGAAAAAGGGAAGCTGCTTCTCAAAACTGTTCATAAATGTGGGTAGGAAGAGATTCGATTTACATAAATGAAGGTGATCAAGTTGTCTCTCGTCGCAAGCACCATCAGCAACCGTTCTATTTATTTATTGTATGAGGGCGGAGTGCATATATGCACATTTTTATAAGGAAAAATGCAGTGAGAAATGAGTAAAACAATTCCTCTAAAAAAAAATAAATTATTTCATGTATATTGAGAAATGAAGCAAATTATCTCTCAATCTAAATTATTAGTAGGTGGTGATTTGCTTCATTTTTTGAAAATACAGTGAAGTAATTTGCTCATTTTTTTTTCACCTATTCTTATTGGAAGGTTCTTCAATATGTTCTGCTTCAGCAATGACAATTTTGTTGAGTTTGTTAAATGTGAAATATTATATAAATTATCTTGCCAGAAAATTGTGTTTGGCGAAATTAAATAAAAATAATAAAAATTTAAATTATGCAGACGACAAAAAGTGTGCTTAAATGGCTAGTATCAAGATCGGCCTAATGAACTGCTAACAAAAACAGCAATAGGAACTCTGACCACATGGTTTTTACTGCCTCTCAACACCACCTCCCCAAATGTGTAAGCATTTGTTCTCTGAGTTGCTTCCAGGAGAAGTGTAATGAATCTTGATGCATTCACACTGATCTTAAACGCCGCCGGCATTACCCTAACCCTCACGCCGAGAGGCTCTCTCACCATTACTGTGTACTTCTCATCGGCATCGGCTACATTAGTTACTCTTCTAATCACCTTCCTCGACCCAACCAAGTTTGAAACCGTCACACTTGCTGTGTTCAAATCCGAACACCATTCGTTTCTCTTGGCCGGGCATCCGACTCCCACGGCCCGTCTTATGGACATGTCGTCGACGCCTGGAACTGCGCACAGGAACTGTAAGTAGTTCTCGAAATAGGCGTCGAAGACGAGGCCTGGATCGATGGCCCGAGAAGGGTTGACGGAACCTGCCCCGAAATCGAATGGGGTGGCGGGAGATAACCTGTTCTTGTGTTGGGCTAGAATGGGGGCGCCCGAATGGTCGATCACGTCGGCCGTCGTCATCATTGCTGAAGTGATTGCTGCTGGACTCCAGTGCCGGTGTTTTTGCTTTATCAGAGCAGCAATGCCGGCAATGTGTGGAGTGGCCATGCTTGTTCCCGACAGTAATGCAAAACTTTGTCCTGAATCCAGTTGCAAGTGTCTGGTTTGTCAAAATCTTTAGAAATAATCAATCATCCCTACAAATTAAAACATGCATGGATTGAATGAACAGGAATTTCGTGTGCTTTCTTGATTGTTATTTATAGGGTGTTTGGCTAAGCTTACAAATTTTTCAAAATATGCTATCATATGTTTGAGAATTTACCCGAAAATTTAATGAATTTCCAAATGAAGGTTGGAGCTTATAAAATCCAATTTAACTTAGTTGTGAAGAAACTTTTAAGTTCATCTCGCTTAATTTATTGCAATTTTCATCCTCAAATTATATTTGTTTTGTATTTTAGTCTTGCGAATTTTTAATTTTCGTAACCTTAAGACACATCCAGTTGGAGAATTTAAAATGGGCTGGTGGTCTTCTACCAATATGTACAGGGCACATGAGACTTTCTAGCCAATTTTAAAATTGTTGACGAAATGTGTTCTAAATTCACAAAAGTTAAAAATATGTAGGTCTGTTTTACAACCCTAATAATATAAATGACTTAAATACAAAACATAGATAACTCTAGGGCAAAATTTACAAGTAAACCAAAAAAAAAAAAAAAAAAAAAAAACATAACCAAAAAAAAAAAAAAAAAAAGAAAACATACAGAGTTCCTAATTTGTTCATTGGATTTTTAATAAATTTGTTCAAATTTTATCATATTACATACAAAATTGACACTACTAAACATCTTATTACAAGAATTTTTATTATTTATTTTATCCAAACACTTCATAAATATATTTTTAAACAAAGTCGGCTATCTAGTATGCTCTAAGATATGCTTAGCCAAACACCCTCTAATTAGTACTTTAAGGATCTGATATGTGGCCTTTGCTTTCCTTCCTTTTCCTATGATATCCTTAAGATGATCATATATATCTAAATTAATCAAAGAATTTGAACACATTACCATCAACTTTTCAGGAAACGAAGAGCATTAATTAACTCATGCATATATGTTCACCTTTGATGTATACATCTCCTTCACTATTGGGACTCCAGGCAGCCCATATTGAGGAGCCTGGGGCCATGATATTAGGCTTTAGCACATCTGCAGCTTCTAATATTGCATTGTTCACGTCGGGACCTCTCGACGAATATGATGCCACAACTGGTGCCCGTCCAGCATAAGTCGCCCTCCTGCCGTCTTGAATCCTTGCTCTTGCTCTAAAGAATAGGGCTTCTCCACTTCGGCTCCTGATCGTATTAGAATTATAGTATTCCCACAAAGCCTGCGCGGCAAGATCATGAGCATGGTTAACTTGCAAGTTTAACTAATGCAATATCAGCTTATTCATCACATACGTACCGATGAAGATTCCATATTGTTTAGAATGATTCCAGGGACTTGTAAGGTCACTGTGGCGCCCTTAATCTGCTCAGAACCAACGTCGGGATCCATGGTCAGGATGAAACCGGCAGCACCAATCTTTTGTGCAGTCGCTGCAACGTTTGATATACTTGCGGCCTCAGATTCAAAGTCGAAGGTATACGTGCAGATGATTAGCTTTCCACGTGCATTAGCACGTATGAAGGGATCTGCATTCTGGCAGGTTTCCATGAGGCCTGTGGTGAAGTTCTTTCGACAAACATCGGCTGCAGCTGCAATTGGGAAATACACTCCTCCAAAAGTTGGAGCTGCGAGAGACATAATTCACAAATTTGTTTTCTCACCAACTGTTTAAATGAGACTAAATGAAGCACTCTTGTGATGCGATCCAACTTACGTGCAAGACCGGTTCCTAGCAAGCGTTGCCCGTTCCCCAGAGCGAGAGAGTTATTGTACTTCCTATCGGTTATAGAGGCTGCAACGCTGGTGATCCAGGGACTAAACGAAAGGATGGAACTAGACGACGGTCCACCGTTTCCTACAGCTTGAACAACCAGCACCCCAGCTTTTGTTGCAAAGAGAAGTTCCAGTTCTAGAATATTGAGGAATGCACAAGGCCCTGAAGGCACTTTTCCTGGCCCTATTGAAAGACTTAGTACATCGACACCGTCTTCTACTGCCTTAAGAAAATTGAACAGTTAACCATATGAGCAAAGAAGATAACATTTGGCTAGTAAACACCACCAAGCCAAAAACTTATTGGAAAAAAAGAAGGGCAACGTGAACCCCTGATGTAGGAGACGGCGGCTGTGTTGCGCCTTTCTTTGTTTATGAAGGTTTTGTGCCTATAAGTTGTATGTTTCATGGACAAAATAATGCAATTAACTCACCTGATCTACTGCAGCCACGACGTCAGACATGTAACCTCCGAAAGAATAAAGCGCTTTATACGCAGCAATCCTGCATAAGCACCAAATATTCTAACTGACCGACGAGATCACTACCGATGACCATGTAAGAATGCAGAATTTATTACCTAGCTCCTGGTGCCATGCCACTGGCATAGCCATAGTTGAAGTTGTTGGCTATGACTGGAATATGGTGGTTTCCTGCTGCTGTTGAGGCTGTATGACTGTTAAATTCAATGCATCAACACCCCTCAATTACACTTTTCTCTTAAATTGACAATTCATGTGTTCAAAATTTCAAAGGCTGTACTTCATATTAGCTTGTGGATAGTCTAAATATAAAATATTTGACACTGAAATTTTATAGCATCATAATAGGGTTTTGCATTTTGTATTCCTGTCAAAATAGCACAAAACTTTCCTGAACCAAAAAGAAACAAGAAAAAAGCAAAAGAAAAAAACAGTGCAAACTAAACTTTTAAAAAAGAAACTCATAATTGGCCTTTCATGATTTCTAAATTCAATGGAATTTTTTACGCTTGTTAGTGTTTCCAAAGGGGACTTGTTGCATTTTACACTACAAAAAAATGGCTCCTTAGTAATGGAAAAAAAAATAGCGTCCAGCTAATTAGTAAATAAAATTCTCATTACTAATTTATATTATTTAACTCAAAAAATTTACTTGCTAATGGATTTAACAACGAATTGTTTAAAATATATTAAATAGTGTAGATTAGCAACAAAAGTTTCACTTGCTAATTAGCTATTTTAGCATCAATTTTTTTTATAGCTATTTTCTTGTAGTATTACGGGTGATGCGCCTATATGTTTATTATGAGCCACTTGCCTTCCATGACCATCAGCGTCGAACGGTGAAGCATAGTCGCGCGTAGTATTAAACTCCCCTGCAGCAACTGCTGCTCTTGCAAAGTACTGTGCACCAACTATCTTGCCGTTGCATGCCGATGCTGAAAATTGCTCCCCCATAGCACATGTTCCCTTGAACTTGCTACCTTGTGTAAATACAGGACGCCCTGTTGATGTTTGAGTCGCAAAGCTGGGATGGAAAGGGTTGATTCCTGTGTCTACTAGGCCTATCACAATGCCCTCGCCGGCAGCCGTAGATCCGCCTAAGGCTGGCCAAGCACCACTACTAATCCCTAAGAAGTCAGGTGTGTGTGTTGTGTGTTTCTCCATTTTTACATCTTCTTGGACAGACCTAACTCTCCCTGCACGTCGAAGCACATCAATCACCTAGACAAATGTCCGCACGTATAGTTGTCAGTAATTGGGACCACAATTTTCAACTTGAAGTTATTTAAGATTAGGGAGTGTTTGTAAAAGCTTACACTATGTTCGGTTTTGATTCAAAGATGGGCCAAAATATAGAGTATGTTTGGTTAATTTTGTAAGTTTTGAATATATTTTTGATTATCTTAAAATAGTTTTAATTACTTTTTTTAAAAAATATAATTAATTAAAAAATAATATTTATTTTAAATCACTTACAACTAAATAAATTATATATATTTATATATATATATATAAATATATATAAAATAGACGTGATTTGACAATGAACAGTACTTTTTGTCTCCCTACTACCCAACATCAAACATATCATACTTATTTTATATTATCTCAAAAAACAAATCCAAACATCCACACTATCTCTAATTTATTTTTATTTATCTTTGTTTTTCTCTCTCTATCTCCACAAAATACCCCAAAACAAGTTAAAAAAAAAACCAAACATTATGTTAAGCTTTTTGAGAAGACATTTTTTGTGAAAAAAAATTGGAAATTTTAGCAGAATAAAAAATGGGTAGTCTTAGGTGACAAAAAGTCAAAAGCAACGAGAAGCTAAATTGAGTAGTGTTTAGGAAAAAAACACTTCTAAAACAAGTTCAATTGATTAAACAGCATTCTGTTTCCATGAGTTGAAAAGGTATTATATTTGTTTAATATTTGTATTTGTCTTTTGATTATAATAATTATTTTTTCTAAAAAAATAAATTTTATTTAAATTAGTAAATTGAGTAAATTATCCTCATATGATATTATAAATACAATTCACCTCCATGTGATATTATAAATGAATAAATTATCCTCATATAAAAAAATAAATTCTATTTTCATCATAGAATGATTATTCGATCTTTTTCTTCTTTGTATCATATCATAATTCAATCAAAATTTATCGAGTTACTCGAATCTGGAACTTCAATGAAATCGAAACAATTTGCTCATTAGTAATATATATCTAAAAGGGGTTGCATGCATTTTTTTCCTTAATATTTGTCGCAGATCCATTAATATACATACCTCCTCACCATTGGCATAAATTGCAAAGCCATTCAGCAAGTGAGTATAGCTATACAACTTAACGTAGGAGCCTTCTTCCAGTACCGATTTTAGGAAAACGTCGTGCTCTTGTGTCATTCTCTCTTTGTACATTGCAAT
>NC_026146.1:12561948-12615912 GCF_000512975.1 Sesamum indicum | reverse complement strand
ACGATTGGACATAAAACGGGGAAAACGATCAGACAAAGAACCAGGGAAGCTGCCATTAAGGTTGTAAAAACATCAAGATTGGTAGGGTTTTTATATAAACCTTAGTGACGACATCATGACAAGGGGCTCATCCTCCATCAGAACCATGAAGACCTTGGCTTCTTGATTGGCTGAGGATGTCCGTGGGATGCTGATGAACCAAACAAGGAGAGTGATGGTGAAAATGGACATTGCCATGGACATTATAGGATGCAGAGGAAACAACAGTACTGATACGAATTCGAAATGAACTTTGTTAATATAATGAGTGCCAAGTCCTTAAGTGAGCACAAGATTTGTGTTCCAAAACTACTGTAATTCATGCAGTTGGGGTGTTGCTTTTAGGCAAACAATAGCCATTGAAGCAAGTCATGAAAGCATGCATGCTTTGGCATGACACTGCGTGGGAAGAGTCTTGCTATGTACTGCACTAAATTAGTGAAGAGGTGATTTGATTTTGAGAATTTTACTTGTTAAAAAGTTGACTTGAAATTTGCTTCTTAGGGAGTTGCTCGAGCACAAATTAAAGTTTTTACAAGTTTCCACTAGAAGAATGGAGCATGAGGGAAAATTGTACTTTTAGTGTATTGAGTATATGGGGTGGTAATTTGGATCCGATGATATCAATTTTGGTAATTCGATTCTTTAATTTTTAAAAAAAATGATAATTTGAGTAGAATTTTGGTAGAAAACTTTCAAATTAATGTTACATGCACAATACAAGCACAATACAAGCACTTTTTGAACCAATTTATGAATATTCAACTAGAATTATCCTCGTATTGTCATTTTTTCTAATTGAAGGACCAAATTATAAAAATTGGTTTCAATAGGATCATAATTACCAACCCCTATACTTATAAAACTAAAATCGCATTTGTTTTCAAATTTTATGGGATAAATACTAATTAAAAGTTCAAAGAAATTGACTAATAATTGAATTTCAAATTAAAGTTCATATCAAAATTGGATTTTGTAAATATCTAAAATGGATAAATTCCGAATGAAGAACGGAATTATTTCGTTACTTGATTGGCTAATTGGACCACGACATGTGCAAATATATATATATATATATGATTTACTAAAAAAGGAAAAATAATACTTTTTTCGTCCTTTAATTTTACCCCCTCTTAGTTTTAGTTTTATAAGCATGTCTTTTGTTTATTTAGTCTTGTAAGTTACAAAAATGACGAAAAATAGTTCCCAGTCATTGAAATTTTAATTTTTTACCAGAAAGATGACATAGCAGCTGAGTTGGACAATTTTGGGGGGGATTTTAATCTTACGTGGCTTTGGATATGAGTTGGAAGACATTTTGACATGTTTTAAGAGGATAAAAACTAATAAGTTTTAAATTATATTATATGTATAATTATATTATATAAAAATTATATAAATTATTTTTTAAGAAAAATAACTACTCCACCTCGCTATGGAACAATCTATGAGAACTAATTAGGATTGCATCACCATCTGAGATGACTCAAGATTTGAGAGAGGATGAGCCTAAACATGCCCTTAGAGTGTAGGGCTTTAGACCTATCGCGTCAAATTCAAGCACCGATTGAATGAGGCCATCACCAGACTTTGATAAAACGGCAACAATTGGGTCACAGAAAGTGCAAACTCTTGATGATTCAAGTCAATCCAACACCTCTAAGTTAATACTAACGAGTTAATATCTTCTTCTTTTTCTGCTTGGCAGGTATACCAGCAAATGTGACAAAAATTATTTTCCCACAAATGATGAACCCAAGCAAGACCATCATCGAAACATCCAAAAAGTACAATAGAGTTTGGATGTTAGAGGGGTCCAAACGCGAAAATGTCCGATAATGGTATGATTTCGGAGCCTTGGTTTCAGTTCATACTATGTCACCAAGTTTTTCGAAAATTTCAAAGCTTCTAGAATGGATTAGTGGGGCAGTAGACGACTCTTAGCAAAAAAAAAAAAAAAAAAAAAAACCCACTTGAAAAGAGGAGATATTCTAGAATTAAAATTCATATCAACAGCTCCAAAAACAACAGTGAATGGATCTCATCCAGCCTTCCATTGCATCAAGCTGCAGAGATTAGATACGATAGCTTTCAACAAAATTAAAGTTGCCTCAAGAAAAACTCTCCTGGTATCAGCTATTAGTGAAGATGATATCTCTACCATAAGAGTTTGGAGATTATGGGTCTGCCTCACTGAGATGGACAAGGTCAAGTATCCATTCAAAATTTTCTCAAATAAAGTGAACTGAATCGTTTCTGTTAAACTCCATGATAGGAAAGAGTATTGAGTTCGCAAAAAACTTATTTGAAAAGAAGAGAGTGTTAAATTTGGAAAAATAAGCTACTAGCAATTGAAGCAATAAGGATGAAGACATGCAACATTCTGCATGTCGGGCAATGGCATAACCATGTATGCCTTTGTTGTTAGAAACAAGAAACACCCCTGTTTGAGACAAATTCGGATCACCCAAAAGAAACCGAACCAAATCAGGACAAAGGTAAAATAAAGAATTTTTACAGAACGAGGTAAGAATTGGAGAATGTAAAAGTTCAAGAATGAGACTGTCGGCAGAAAACAACAAAAGCCAACAGTCAGCAAAGCATGAAACCAGCTAGCAATCACATAGCCGACAAGCCATCATGACTACCAACTGGAAAAGACAACGTGATGATGAACATAATGAAGTCATCTAAAAAAGAGTTTGAAGTCCGCGGACGGTTATAAATAAGGAAACAACGAAGTAGAGGGGGATTATCAGAAAACTCTTTCAACTCTTCAAAGCATAATATTTCAAGTATAGTTGAGTCTTTGTATTTTTTTCAAATTTGTTAGTTTATGGGGGTTTCCCTAACAAATTAAGTCCTCTATCATATGAGAGACTAAATAGTTGTCTCCTCCAATGGAGGATATAATATCTATATAATATTCATATATTTCTTCAAATAAAGAAAATATTTCTATTCCACTTGTTTATCCCAAAGTATTATTAAGTCTCTATTTTGAAGCACCTTCTACACCCTAAGGTAGGAAACGAAGTAGGGTTGTGTTGTTTTGTTGCTGAAGGAGCTAAAAGTCTGTGAACCATTAGCTACGGTTGTGTGGTTAGAAGAAGTACGTAAAACTAAGGAGTTGGAATATCCAAGAGCAAGGCGGTCAAACCATGGTATGAATTATGGGGACTTAATTTTATTTGGGAAGCATGATAGGCCAAATTAGGGCATGTGTATGGACTATATTGAGTTTCTTTATAGAAGGGCAAAATGGTCACTAATTTGGCTGAAGGACCAAAACCTAGCAGATTTGAAAGATACATGACCAAATTGGGAAGGCACAAAATTAGAGGACCAAATCAGAAAAACCCTAAGGATACGGGACTAAAATTTTCTTTAAAGCCGTATTTGAAATTTTGTAAATTGGGCGAAGGATCAGTATGCCTATAAAATCATAAATTCAAAATGACAAATGAGGTATGTTCCACTTATATATGAAGGGTTTGGGGAGAGATACTATAATGTGACAGCTCATGGTGTGGCACCAGTGACAAAGTACTGTGATGATTTGCCCACACCGGTTCCTGCAAACTCCTATGAACCTAACCCAACAACGTACTAGAGTGATTACCAGCAGATGAAATTGATACCAAAGAATGATTTATGATGCTAGCCCATAATTTTTCTAGTCCCATGTCGAGCTTGAGCACCAGGCTGCTAACTCCTTTTCCACAAATGCTTGTGAGGCTAGCCTTAGTTCGTACTACAGTGGGGGAGTCTACGACTATGATATATCCAAAATTGGATCGATTTTCTAATGCAGTGCAGACGACCGATCAACAATGTCAATGGTTGTGGTGAATCCCAATTGTCGGCAGTTGCCCAACTAGTGAACATCAAGATTGAGTACAACCTGCTGCACAAATGCTACGATGAGGTGTCCCAATGGGCTAGTGACCTATTATCCCATGATCACACCTTTCCACCCGATTACTACGACACGGAAAGATGATAAGGGACTTGGGTTTACTAGTGACAACATTAATATGGACTGTGAATGACCTCCTCGCTTATAGGATAGTATCTGGATGGAGTACTGCTTGTATTATAGGGTGTCCTATTTATATAGATGACATAGGAGCGTTCTATTTGCAGCATGGAAAAAAGGCATGCTACTTTAAATGTCATAGGTAGTTTCTCCCTTATGAACATTCTTACCAGAAAAACAAAAAATCTTCAGTCAAAATTTGTAGGAGATGAGAATTGGAAGGATGAGATTGATAGGAGAAGAAATCCATTGTCATGTGGAACAATATAGTACTACGATTGAAGATCCATTGAGACACCTACTAAGGTACAATGTCGAGTATAAGTGGACGAAGAAATACATCTTCTAGAATCTTTCATAATTGGGGGATGCACTGGATACAACACAACCTTATTGCCATGCATATGAGAATTAAGTGTTTGACAACATTTTCAACACCATTATGGACATCAAGAGAAAAATAAAGGATAATCTGAATGCATGAAAGAATTTGAATAACATATGTAATTTCCTAGAGGTTGAGGTGGGTGAACACAGACTGAACGCCATGTCGAAAGTCGCATATACCCTGACCAAGGACCAGAAGACGAGGATATATGATTGGGTGAGATATTTAAGGTTTTCTTGATGGATATGCTCTAGCTTTGCCAGATGCATTGACACGATCAAGTTAAGGCTGGTCTACAAGTCCTTAGCTTGATTAAATCATGGATATGTCTTTTAAGACCACACACATGAAAGCATACCATCTTCAAGATTACAATTATGAACCTTGCTCGATTAATTTGGTAGATCATTACCAAATCCACAGTGTCTTTGTTGATGCTCCAACAAATAACATAGAGAAAACTATGTATTGAGAGAGTATTTAGGGACAACTTGTGTGTAGTGAGCAATTCACTTTCACATTGCATTTAGGGGTAAATTGTGTATTGTGATCAATTCACTTTCATTTGTGTTCTTTGATCACAATAATGTCATTTATTTATAAGTCTACTCAACTCTATTTCAAGATGAGTTCTTATCCCAATATGAATTATGGAGACTATAAACTCTATCTATATAGGGTCAATCTTAGAGGAGTCCTATTATATTTGGGATACTATAAACTGTATTGTATATGATTTCACTACAATAAAGATGGGATTTGGGGGGGGGGTTAGGAATGGTGTTTTTTTACTTCGAAACGATCAGCAGAACACATAACTTATTTGGAGCAGACTTTGGAAAGGATTTGGAATGATTGAAAATCCATCCTTACAGTCGGCATTATAAAAATTTAGGATGGTAACTGTACCAATCGTAGTAAGTTGTTCCTAATGTTGTTTTAATCCCAAAAAAAAATTAATTTAAGAATTGGAACGGTTAGTGACGATTTTTTTGGAATTGATAATTTAGTTTTGTCGCTGAAATTTTAGAACGGGATTTGTAATACTCTTGCTTTAATTTCGGAAGCATTTTTTTTTAATTGGGATTAAATTTGGAACTGTTATTTGCAACGGGTTAGTGAATTAGGAACACGTTTGTAGAACTATTTTAGTAATAACATTAAGAACAATTTATGTAATTTGGAACATATATTTGATACTGATTAGGAATTGTATTTGGAACGATTATCCATTAATTTGGAATGGTTCATCCAGTTAAGGAACACTTATTTGAGACAACCTTTATAACAGTTTTTGGATCGGGTCCTGATAAAATTTGTAATATTTTCTTTAGTATTACTAAAATGGTTCCTAATTTTTTAATTTTATAATTTTTTATAATTTATTAATATATTTAATAAATTTGAATAGATAAATAAATTTATACATTTTAATGATTTCATATATAATTATAATTTTATCTATATATTTAATTAATTGAATAAATATAAAATAATGAAATTTAATAAATATTATGAAAAATAAATAATTAAAAAATATATTATATTAATATGAAAGAGTATTTAGTTACAAAAATGAAAAAGAAATGTAAAACCTAATCTAAACGCTCCTCGTTAGCGTCTTGGTTCTCGGCAGGGGGATTTGTCGGAGGTGGTGTTCACCTCATCATATCCATCATGTTGGCCATCATTGTCTCGAGCCTGCTGATGCGGTCCTCCATGCCCGGGTTTAGCGGTAGAGGTGGCAGTGGTAGTGTGAATGTGCAGCTGGAAACGTGGGCCTCAGAACCAAGGCCGAATACTCAGTCCTTATTCTTGCCCTCGACTACAGTCAGCCACATCTATTGCTCCGTCATTGCCACCGAAGCCTCGGGCTCGACGGGGGCACTGAGGTCGTCGGCTGTGGGCTGGGGCTGATAATCTTCCAGCATTTTTTGGAACGTCTCCTGTAAAACAAACAAAATTATCAGTAATTTTATTGAATGAAGTATTAATTATTAAAAAAATAATATTAATAATATTTTATTAAATGAAGAATTTAGCTACCGTCACCTCCGTCGCCCTCAGCCCGCTCTAACCCCCATCCTCTTTCTTTTTGTAGCAGCACTCGAATAATTCCATTTGTTTCGCAATTGTCCGAGCTCTATCTCCTATAAAAGGGGATCCAATGCATTTTAAAATTTACTTGGCTCTATAAAACGGAAAAAATACTATCGACTTGTGATTTAGCCTGTGTTTGAATGTGTTTGGTCGCTTCTCAAAAAAATAATTTTTGCCACATCTTTTATCAATTTTTTGCAAAATCAATATATGTTTGAAATTGATTTAATAGTTGAATAAATATGAAATTTTAGATGAAAGTAGAATTTGGTATTATTTTATATTATTATATTTAAAAATTAATAATTTAAAGTTGGTGAAATTAAATTAATATTGTAATTGAGTTCATGAAAATTGTATTCTTTTGAATAGGTTTGGAGTAAGTGTGAGCTCTTTATAGTGTGGGGAAAGGGTTCATATGCAATGGCCACTGTAAAATGATCCTCTAATTGGTCTTGACAACTAAGTAGAAAATGCAGAAGGGCTTCACTCTCATTCAGACGGTGGCCACTGCAGGTGTCTTCTCCGCTGTCTCCTTCTGGTGATTCATTTTTTTCCCGCTCTTCACATTTTCCCCAATCTGTCATGAATTTGTTTCTGTACCATCTTTATGTTTTATATTAATATTTGATCTGCTTTTTTATGCCAGGTATGGATTCATGTTTGGCAGAGAGTCGGCGCGCAAGGAGCTTAATGATTTGATTGAAAACCTCCGCCGCTCCAGTTCTGATGCCACTTCCACTGCGCCACCGCCTCCGGAGCAGTCCTAAGATGGGTATTGATTTCTACTTACTCGTTTGAGAAATGGAGTACAGTTTTTAGTGCAAACAATAGTGCATTTGTAGTTCTGTGTAGCTTTTGAGTGTGGATATCAGTCCTGGTGAGCCTGAATGCTACATTGTTACAGGGTTTTGCTTATGAGAACTCACATCTCAGTATTACTTTTGGATTTGAATAAACATTTCGCATGAGGTTTGGCTTCCCGTGCTAGGACTTTGTTTTATTTGACGGTAATTTGGGCGACAAGCATAATAAGCAGTGATTAATGTAATTGGAAGCGGGTACACTGGAGGTTTTGCTAAGCACAAATTTGGGAATCAATTCTTCCAAAATCAATTTTATAAGAATTCTTCTTTTAGAATAAATTCCACAGAGAATAAAGTGATGTATGTATGAGTTCAAGTTGTAGAAGTTGCATGCTTTTCTGTTGTCATGGAGAATGTTGCAAATACAAACCATTTATGCAAGGCTATACTCGATAGTATGGGCCTTGTGCATAAAATAAATTCAGTTGGACATGATTTAATCTTCGTGGTAACTTATCACCTATGCTCGTCATGCTAGTGCACAGTAATTTTATATTTAAAAGATGCAGTTAGGAAGCCATGTCAACATTAATTGCATGGAAGATTAAAATTAGTCTTGTAAGCCTCTTAACACCTCATTCACGGTTTTAATTCTTCTGCTGCCTTTAATGGCTATTTTATTACCAGGAGTCAGTTCAGACGAGCTGCTTGGATATTTCTAGAGAAGGCAATAGATGGTTCTAAAATTTTAGGTGACAGATTCTGAGGCATGCATCCTAAGTGCCTCGATATGTTAAATCGGTTTCTAGGTGTGAAATTCTCCTCTTTCTTTCATAGAGATTTGACAAATTATAGAATCTCTGCATGTAGCACATGTATGGATGCGGCTGAAAGTAGTTCGATTGGAAGAAAGCATCAGCAGTCATACAGCCATGAGCATCAGACTCAAAAGTTATGAATTGATTACCTGAACTACTCCATCACATCTATGCACTTATGGCCCAAAATATTCATATTCATATGGATATTCTTATATAGTTTTTCTAGGAACAATACTGATATAGATGATTTGATCATGTAATCAATGCTAGATGAAATGAAATAGAATAATTTATAGAATCACTAATTTATGCTAACTATAAAATGGTATGCTTGCATCCAATTCATGGATATTGCACCTCTTTTTGAATCTCTCTCATTCCCACTATTATTTTATTGATCTTGATTGGGAAAATGCTTCTTCAGTAGTACATTGACAGCCAGTCTAATTGGCTCTTCATGCACTATTCTAAATAAAAGCAATCTATTTCTTCTATATGTCGTCTTTATAAACAAGGGAAGGACATACGTTGCTATTAAAATCCAATTCACCCTCAATTCCACTATTTTAGGGGAAATTAAGTATAATACATGAGTTAGGATTTGCCTTGTTCATTGTCTCACTCCAATACATCTTTCCTTGCCGCTGAACAAAAATAGAGGCATGTAGCCCTTTGTTGAACCAGACTCCTAACCTTTCCTTCCAAACGAAACAATCCCTGAGTACCATCTTTGCATAAAGCATCCATAACCTAAACATAAAAAAACATGATTTTTAATTTACTCTTTCATGTATAAACCATAGAATGTTTTCCTTGTTGCATGAATATTCCTAGTTTTTTTATTTGTTTGTCTGTTTCAGGTTGCTGTTTGATATCTATCTTTGTGATAGTCACCTTAAGTCGTATTTTCTGGTTCTTCAGTATAAATGACTTCATTTTGTTTGTTTCTCTTTTATGTTGTAAAATTTGCCCTATTTCATTATCTCGTATCTGGGAAAGCTCTGCAACAGCATATCTTGCAGTTTCTGTCTATAGTCTTGTTCTGTACGTTGCAGTAGTTTAGCACATGTTTATAGGTAATCTCTGAGGCTTGAACTCTGCTTTCTGATGAAGTTTCTATAATTAGTTGGTTGTCATAGTTATCATCAGGCAACCAAAGTTTAGACAATTGATTTGTACTAGGTGACCATAAGTTACTTGGCTATATAATTCATAGGATTTATATTGTTAAAAAGAACTATAACTCAGATGTTCTTATATTCATGTTCAGAGTTAGTCATGTGAAGGAAGTTAATCAGTAACCAGGATTTGGTTGAAATTTGAAACCCAACTGTACTGATTCATGGTGTCATCTAGTCTTGTTTTTGGGCTTGAATGAGATGAGTCATATTGGGCTTGGATGAGATGAGTCATATTGGGCTTGGATGAGATGAGTCATATAGGTAATATTAGAGACATAGACAAATGCTGTTGTACTAGGAGATAATGAATAAGGACATCAAGATTTAGTTTATTACATGCCAAAGATAAATAATGACGATATCAAATTGATTAACATAGGATGAACGTGTTGAAATTTGTCTTGATGGTAAAATATATAATTTCTAGTGGTGTTGGTTCAGGAGCATGAATTTCTAACATGACATGGCATATGAAACCATCGAACTATACTTGGTGCCCTGGCACTCCAAACATTGGTAGGTAGCAAGAATATTTTGAAAATCTGCTAAAGCACTTCCAGAACATTCATCAATTAGATTTCCAAATCAACAATGATATTAAGCTTCAGCATTCAATTACATAAGTGCTACATGTGATGAAAACAGAGAAGCTGCTAATTAGACTATATGCTGAGACTTAAAAAATGTAACTGCTTAAGGCCCCTATGCTTCTAACAGTTTCCTATATAATCATGTTTTGAACGGAGCAATAAAGAAACTAAAGATGTCAAACAGTTTCAGATCCCAAGACCTAAAACCTGCATTGAGAATTTCCTCAGCTTGTAAAATGTTTTCAAAACTATATTCTTGTTTCTTTATGAGTTTGCACAGGTTTGTCTTATTCTATTTGGAGATTTTACTACTAAATGTTGACTAAATAATTCAGATAAACTGTTATATATCATTTGCAGGTGTCAAGGACAGGCCACATCAAGTGAACTAGGAGAAGTAGGGCTGGTTGATTTGTTGTTGGATATAAGTTAGATTCTGCTGCTGAAGGTAGACTTGGTCTGGTCCAAAGCTTCAGCTGTAATGATCAAGCATGCATTTCATATTTTGCTGATGTACTGTTGGCTACAATTATCAAATGCATGTTGTTTAACTACAGTGAAGTGGAGAAAAATGTGGGTGGTGGAAACATTAACATGTTGTGTCTTTCTGGAGATCAGTGGATACACCCAAATATCTGAGGACTGCAGTACAGGCCTTCTTATGACCTTTGCCGCATAATGTGTTATAGCATTTTCTCTCTCTATTTTTCTTGTTTGTGTGAGGATACATTTCTTGGGAGGAGGGATTTAATTGAAATTTCACTTTCTGGTGGAGTTAAATTATATTGAGATTGTAATATTTTCATTTAGAAGAACGTTACTAGGCCATTTTAAAATTTTCATAGGTACTAGTTTTCCTCAAATTTGTCCCTTGATGTGATAATAGGCTGCAACACAGTCGAACTGGATTATATAAGTCTAGTCTCATTTTAAGAAAATCATGGGTCTCACTTAAAGTTTACTTGATGTATGTGTTGCGGACACCTCTGGACCCGCTTGTAGATGCCACCACTCCAATTTTTATCATTCAATCTACATAATAAAATTTGCGGAAGAGGAAAGGAAAAGGAAATGTGGAACATAACATGACTTATTGAATGCTGGTAACAGTATTATGAAGGAAAATTATTTCTGCCTGTTGCTATTCTGGAAGGAACCATTAGTTCAGAGTCGATCAACTGCTGGTGTCACAAGTGAATTCAGAGCATGGTAAAAGCTATGTTCTGATTAACAATAGATATGCGTAAATCAAATCCCTGAAAGATCTATTAACCCTATCATACTTTTACACAAGCGCACTGGACTCATTATACAAGATAGATGAATACCCAAAACCAATATATATTGCTTCTTTTGTGCCCCATTGAATCCAAGATTTTTCTCCTTTTATTTCTTGGCTAAGTTTCTTGGTTTTTGGTTATTGCCAAAGCAGTTCATTTGAAGATAAATATACGATTATAAACATATCCATATATATGTATAGGCATCACTTTTACCTGGAATAACATTAAATACAATCCTCAGGATTAGGAGATGTTTCTTTGTGTCTTTGGCCAAGATAAGTTATCTCTCTATTTTTGGTTTTTGGTTATTGGTATTTGGTTATTGCCAAAGCAGTTCATTTGAAGATAAATATACGGTTATAAACATATCCATATATATGTATAGGCATCACTTTTACCTGGAATAACATTAAATACAATCCTCAGGATTAGGAGATGTTTCTTTGTGTCTTTGGCCAAGATAAGTTGTCTCTCTATTTTTGCCAATGGTTCTAGCATAGATCTTGTCATTGTAAAATACAGAATCCTGTCACCTGGTATGAGCTTTGTTATCCCCTTATATTAATAGCTAATGCTTGACCAATTTGCTTCTGGTTGTGAGTTTTTTTCTGATACTGCCTTAGTATACAGTTTTATATGTGTATTCGTCCTCTTAGAAGACATATGAATGCAATACCAAAGATCACGACTATATGTATAATATTAAATCAATTTCATTTTTGACAGTCTGTAGACGTCAAGTTTACAGCGTTCATTATATTTTAACAAATAGGAGAAAAAATAATATAAAAGTTTTGTACAGGAACTCCACTAATTCCTTCGAACAAGATATGAATTAATATCTATTTAACTGACTTTTTTGGATACCTCAGGTAGTTCCCTCAAGCTCTAACTCCTTTAGCAGATTTATGAATTATCTGTATCCAGTCTCCTGTCAGGAAAGTTACGTTGTCAGCCTTTGGCTAGAGCAAGGTGACTCAGTAAATCTGTTGCAATATATACTTCTGAGTGTCTTTAACTTCTTCCTCTCCTTCATTTTTTTTTTCCGATAAAGCTCTCCTTCATATTTTTCTGACTGACTACATTCGACCACTTAACTTTGCACTGGTTTACATGTACAATTAGACAAGGGCAGCTTCACATGTCTTCCTCACATTATTTTGTTTGATAAATCCGACATACAGGTCTGTCCCAATCCTGTCGCTGTCTGGAAGTCTTGTGTTTTGACCACCTTCAGACATACTTCTTACAAATTCAACAAAATTTCTCCAGTTATCTGCTTCAAACAACCTCTTATTCATTCTTAAATAAGTAAATGCATTCAGTCCATTTCCTGATCCCGACCTACCTGTTGCCAAAACTTGCGAGAATGCTCCTCCATCATACCTCTCTAGTGCATTTTCTCCAGCAAGTTCTGCTCCAGCAGTTTTAGTTGCCAACTTAACTTGCCGAACTAGACCTTCTGGTGAGCAGTTAGCTTCACCTGGTTGTTCTCCATCCCTCATCTCCATACATGTAAAATTGAATACAACACCATGTTTACTGAACATTCTTGCTATTGCTAGGTAACCATCTCGATGCCTAGTATTATAGTACCCTGCTGTTAGTTCTGCTGCATGGGATCTTGTTTTGTAATGCCAATGAATTCCTGCCACTTTTCCAGATAGTTTGGCTCCAGTTCCTTGAAATATTCTTTCTGCTGTTGTGAGAATTTTTTCTCCATGATCAATTAGCTTTTCAGAATACCATTTTAAAAAGAACTGTCCATATTCACCATTCCATGTACCATCCCTCCCAAAAAATCCAGTGTTTTCTGGGAACTGGTTGTATTGACCGGCATCGTGGGGACCTCCTCGTCCCCAGTCATCCTTTCCAATTGCCTTTGCTGCTGCTTCCAGTGAAGCTCTCATATACTGTGTGTCAGTTGGAACATGCAGTGAGCAGAGACATAGCAAGACGAATCCATTTCATGCATTTAGCTTTTGTGGGAATTACCTTGTCGTAGCACTGGAATTCCCCTATTCCAGGAAATCTCCAGGTGCCGTTGCTTTCTGGATAGGATGGATATCTTAGTTCTCCGCAAGGTCCCATCCCCACTTGGATCTCCTGCATTAAACAAGAAAAATTAGGATCTAAAAGGTGAAAGCTATTCTCTATTCAATTTGCAGCCAGATGATGAAGTGGGTACATTGAGGCCCTCAACAAGCAATATTTAAAGCATGGTCATAAACTAGGATGGTCAACAATTTGGATTCATTAGATTTTAGCTTAATGTATCAAGGGATATTTGTAAGCGAGTATTCATTAGTCTGTTAACCAGGTTTCTTCTTATTTCTTCCTCCAAGCAAAAGCTATACAGTTCAATAATGAAGAGGTCTCACATGTTAGATGTCTAAAATGTAAGCTTAGTCCATTTTTAGATCTTTTCTGATGCATTCTGCAATTTCTTGTCCTATATCACATTTCACAGCTAGCTAAAAGATCATCAATTCAATTTCGTTGAACTTGAACTTTCAGTTTCATTTACAGATGTCTGTGCATTTCTTCCACCAAAATTTTCTTCTTTTGGATGTATAGAATCTTTATGCCCTTCAATAATTTGCTGCTTCAGCTATGAGAAACAATTGGATCTCATGATGAAGAAAGAAATAGAAGGTAAACAAAAATTTCCTCCTTTCTTTCTTGTTTTCTTAATATCTCTTCTCTTATTGTTGTTAGCTCTCTTTTGCATATGTTACCATAAGAACTAATAAACATTTGTTTGTAATTTCTGCAAACAATAGAATATAACGTACAAAGGTCACGTTTAATAAAAGATAAGGGCTTATGTGCCTTACCACTACAACATCCCCCAGGTAGTCTTTGAATCTCTCTCTAAAACTCCTCATATAGTCAGAATAAACCTGGATTGGCGTTCTACCTCTAAGAACAGGTAGTGAGTCGCAACCCAATGATATGTACTCAGGGTTGCGCCGACCTGACCTATCTGTATAGACAAGGTCAGGATTTTTGCTAATCTCTTCAAGCACCCATGGTGGTAGGGGAATACTGCAAAATAGAAGGCCAGATATTTGTATTATCTGCAACTTAATTACAAAACTGGGTGAACGGGAAACTGATTTTTTAATTGTAAAAGTGGTATCTGTTGCAGCCTTTTTCAATAATACAATATGACATGACTAAAAGCGAGAACAACTGAAAAATATTGACCAAATTGAAAAGTTGAAAGTTGGAAACATCTGAAACCAGTCTAGTAGATCTTATACTTGCACTTGGAGGAACTCTAAAATGTTTTAACTGGTAATCTAGTTGGAGGAATTAGCATCTGGTGCGTAATCTTAATTTGTTCAATTTGTAATTTACTGTAAAGCTTGCAGTCAAAGATCTCGGAAGAAGACTAGATGTTTGATTTTATGCATGACAAGTAAAAGTTCTAGATCCAGTTTCTTGTCCAGATCAACTAATGGCCATTGCTTGGTATATGCACTGGTAAGGTGATCCGAAGCAGTTTTTGGGGTACTGTTAAAGAGGAAAAGAAGTAATTTGCAATAATATCCAAAATACCTGCAAGAGTCTCCAACATTTCCTCCACATTGATGAAAAGACATGACAACTTGAAGCTTCAAGCCGAGCTTTTCAACCATCTTTATGAGCTCAGCATAGCCTTCCCAGTTGTATTTCAAAGGTCCATCTTTCTCTACTAGTCCCCACCATGCGTCAACCATAACTCCTTCAACTCCAGCACTCTTTAAGGCCACCAAGCTAGCCAACATGGCTCGTGGTTTGTTCAAACTCCCCCCTATAGATATTGTGTCAAGTGGTAGCATCACAAACACAGGTACCCTCAAATTATTATGGCTCTGAGGGCCTGCCAATCCATGAAGTTTCTCTCTCCGCTCGTTTTTCCTCCCTTCTGCAAGTAAGGAGGCTCTTTCTGGCCATGCAGTTTGAGCTTCTTGTGTGGAATTCTTTGAACGCAGCTGGCATGATGGTTTGATTTGGGCGAAGCCAACTATGCTAGAGAAATCATCAGGCGTTTTAAAACTTCTATTATCTTTTAGATTGATAAATGAAGTTGAAGAACGAAGTGTTAAAGCCATTTTTTCCTTGAGAAACAAAAGGATGTAGGAAAGGATGAGGTTGGCTGGTGTTTATTTATGGAGATAACATACTCTTTGGGTTCATTAAGAAGACAATTTTGGTGGGCTCTGGTTTGGAATGGAAAAAGTGCAAAAGATCAAACAAGTTGCTTTACCTTTTCAAAGTCTTTCTTTAAACGCGCGTACACTTTTTCCACCTTAAACTGCAAAAATCGTAGAGAAAAGGAATCTTCTATGAATTTCAATATTTTCAAATTTTAACTATTAAATGAGGATTCCAAGTGTTTTTTAGGTTGCGGTGAAAGCATTTAATGGTATCAGTTGTTACATAAATGGTCCTGCTGCATTATGCCCTCCTGGGAACTAGTATTGCAAGTTTAAAGGGTGTCAATAGTTTAAAATAAGTGCTCATCGGTTTTTTGTTGAAAATAGGTTGAAATTTTGGTTTACAGCTTATGATTTTGACTACTTAAATTAAGTTCATGCCAACAACTAAGTTTCTGTCCACCAATTTTTACAGCTTATTGTCAAATTGTACATATTAAACTTTTTTCCCAGATACTCCAGTTCCAGCTTTTTTCTATTTTTCAGTTATGTTTTCAAACACTTTCATCTTTCATCAGAACCAAATTTACAACTTTGTGTACAACTTCCCACCACAAAAGTTGAAGCTATTACAAACACCCTCTTAGTAGTTCTATTTGAGATAACTGTTTTTTGCTTATGTAACTGAACAGATCCTTGATGTGGTAACAATTGTTGCATGGTTACAGTACTATGCATTTGTCACATAAACTTGTCATGCATATAATGATGATGCATCACTGTTGAGATCTTATCGCTAATGTGCTTTCTTCTTTGATTAGCTTAGGGTGTCGCAACACCTTTGTTGTTGATTTCTACATCATATACTTACTAATGTTAAGAAGGAAAGACATGATGCAACCGTGTTGGAGCGTCAAATTAGACAAATCTGGAAAAAGTATTATCAGTTGAGCATTTTTCTTTTCATTTATAATATTGCATATACTGTGCTGTTACAATACTTATCCTCAAATGATAACAGATCTTGGAGAAAGATAACTAGGAACATATCCACTCCTTGGTTTCTTAAGTTTGGGGGGTGGGGTGGGGTGGGGTGGGTTGGGGTGGGTTGGGGTGGGGAATTATGTTTGCACATGCTCTAAACAGTAATAGTCTCATAGTTCACATAATTGGTCTTATTGATCTCTTCCACTTCAAATGAATGAAAAAAGTAATTGAAATTAAATTGTTAAGTAGGTGGAGTCTCAGCCATATCCCTGTGATAATCAATGGGTGGTGTTAGGATAAGAATGAATGGAGGGTCTTCCTGAAACTACAACTTGTGGTTGTAATGAAGTCTATGCTTGCATTTTCTTCAAGTTTATTTCTTTTACATGCATGCAGTTGTCATTAAAGATAACTACTCTATTGAGCATTGATGTATGTGGTTAGGATTGCATGTGCCCTCGATGATGTCATTAATGGTTCTAATTGAACTGCATAGGCCCTTGTGGTTCTCCAGTAACATTTTTATGGAATGTGTAGACTCAATAAGCACACAAACACGATATATTTGGATATGGCACTTGCACTTTCTTGGTCGATATCTCTTTCCTTTTCTTTGCAGACGTGGTCGATTAGACAACTTATCCTTTGTAGTAGTTGAACCCTCCTTGTGCATTCTATATGGTTAACATTCTAGGCTGGAAATGTATCATAGCTGAGAACGCATATCTGCATGTGAAACTGAAAGAAAACAACAATTACTTGGTTTCTTCTCAGCTTGGTAGCAGATGTTAGATTGGACAACGGACAAACGATGCTTGTTAGGCTCTCTGTTGTCTTTTATTTTACGTTTGTTAAAACCTTAAACTTTTGCCCAAGTTTGAACAAGATGAAGATTGTGATTATAAGTGCCAAACAATGTGGATCATGTGCACCCAGTCTCTTAGTTATACAAACGGAGCAGAAAAACAACAAAAACTCACAGCTGCTCAACGTTGATAGTTTGGGTTGGATAATTTCTAGTCTTGGAAGTTAGTAATGCTGTACTCATGTCCACCAACATATGCATTTGTGGTGAGAATTGCCTGTTATCTTCAATATTCTTCCTAACTTGATTCCGAAATTCTATTCTAAATTTGCTTCAGCTCCGTCCAAAACCATTTATAATCCCAGTGGATTATCTATGTATGTATTTTATAGAAGTGTGAATAATTTGTAATGTTTTATGTTATAGGGAATTTGATACAATTTTATAATTATATTTTAATTTGTATGCCACAAATCATAAAAGACTAAGATAAGAATTGAATATGTATTTTAAAGGAGGTATATATCAAAGTAAGAAAAACGTTAAAAAATCTTCATCTCATGTACAAAATGAAAGATGATACAATGCATTTTCAACCAATTACGCGAAAGAAAGTATTCATAATGGCAACAACACTTCGCAATTGTTGCAGTATGAGAATGCTACAATGGAGCTTTTAGATGCATTAAGGAAAGTTACAGATGAAATACAACTAGATTTAAATTTTAAACATTAGCAAACAATAACAGAATCATATTTTATTAAGTTGCCATATATAGTTATATTTGTAATGTTGTAGAATTATTATTTTATAATATTGAAGGGACCATATATTTATATAAAGGTCTTTCAGACAATTATTATATTATTTATTTATCGAAATTATTAATTTAGACCTTGGGTTCAAGTCGAAATCAAGAAAAAATATTTTAAACAAGTTATTAATTTATAAAGGTTCTACTGTATGTATATCGACGGATTGCCACTGAAAAGGTGACATATGGAACTTCCATCCCATAAATAGTTCCACTCCACTGATTCTTAGTTGTAGAAATTTGAGGATCTTCATATTATATTGGCCAGAAGCCTGTCTAACCTAATGCCCACTTTTTGGTTCTCTTATAATTTA
This sequence comes from Sesamum indicum, assembly GCF_000512975.1. NCBI lineage: Eukaryota > Viridiplantae > Streptophyta > Magnoliopsida > Lamiales > Pedaliaceae > Sesamum > Sesamum indicum. The sequence continues at coordinate 12,597,599 of NC_026146.1, read as the reverse complement.
ATTTCTTTATATATCACGCCCCTTGAGCTCAGATTTAATCATAAAAATACCTCTATTATTTAACAAAATATAATTACATCCCTGTCAAGAACATATGTAAAATAATGAAACTATTGAAATAACATTTGTCCAGTTGGCTTTATTTTTCAGCATATGTATGATATGGGAGGGTGTTAATGTTAGTTTTAGAAAAGATGAGTATTTGAGTAACATTATCAGTCTTACTACTTTAGAATACCTTATTATATTAAACACAAACATTTATCATGATTAGTAAATAATTTAGTCTGATCTTAGTTGTTGCTTCTATTTTGAAAATTGTTTGTAAAATGATCAAATATCATTCCTTATAAATAGGTATATCAAACTGAGTAATAAATATGTAAAAAGATAATCAAAAGACAAGGATTTACGTGTTTTAGATGTATAGCGATTTTTTTAGTCAATTCAATAGTTGGAATTTTAAAAATTTTAGCTCAAATACAGCCCGACAATGATCACACCCGTACTTAGCGGTCTAATGGTGTTGGAGGGGTTTGGTGGGGGTTTTTAGTTTTTAATGTATTGATATTTTTATAAATCATAGTCATCTCACTTATAAAATTATGTAAATCTTAGATCTCTTCGAAATACATGACACATATAGTACCAGTCATAAGTATTTTAAAATCACAAGTAAAAATTTACATACAAAGTAAATTTAACAACATCTAATACAATGGCTAATTCTTTAGTAGAGAAAAAAAAAAACAAAAATGTGTTTTTACTTTTTTAATATGACGTTAATTTAAATATCATATATTTATCTAACTGATATGACAAATTGAATAATTCATTAGCAAATTATATTTTTCATAATTAATGGTATTTCCATTATAGAATGATTGAATTAATACGGAGAGTTTTATGATTAGACTATGTTTACGATTACTAAACGACATAATTGCTTCTAATATATGAAATCTAGAAATTAGTCGAGGTTTAAAGGAGATGGTGTAGCATGTATTAATAGAATAGCCCCCAATGAATGAAGGCTGAAAGAGTTCAGGTTCAAGAAGATAATGTAGCATGATCCAGGCTCTCCATTATTGCAACAATGAATGATCAACTTTTTTTGACTAATATAAGGAAAAAGAAGAGGGGGAAAAAACAAGAGAAATAGAGATAAGCGAGCTTGATCTAATTACAAAAAATAAAATTTGATCTAACTGCAAAAGATTAAGTTAATATAGTGATTTTGTTCAACACTTGTTACGTGGTTCTGTTGTATGATCTATGTTCACAAGGCAAATGTCCACTTATGCTATTTTCTTTTAGTTTGAGGTAACAATGTTCACCAATTTTTACAGGATTAGACCAATCTAATAATAAAAAATAGAGAAATCAGGTAACAATATTCACCAATTTATATAGGTGGATCAGACCAGTCAATAATGAAAAATGGAGAAAAAATACCAAAATCAAATTACATAAATATAACAAGAATTACTTAGATATTATTATAATTTTATAATTATTTAAAAAATCAATTCTTGATTCTCAACCATATAGTTTAAATTTTTAATAAAGAATCTATTTAGTGAGAATGACGGAGCATAAGTTAATAGTTCATTTCAATATTTCATCAAGCAAAAAATTTAAGAACTGATGATATCAAAATCTTAAAAACGATTGAATTAGCTGTTGTAAATGGCATTTGATATGTTGATTTGAACAATAATTTAATCTAATCTGTTGGATGATAATTAGAAGGTTAATTCATAGATTAGATTGTGTTGGTATACCACGTTGAGAAAATGAAGTAATTGACATGAGCTTTAATAAGAATATAATTAGATAGGGTTATAAGAGTAAACAATATTCTTGACTTGTCTTGCATTGGAAGTTTTATGAAAAAACATTCTCTTTATATTAAGTTCAAAGTTTAAAAATTGATGTTTGAAGTTTTATTGAAAATTAGACTGAATTTGTGGAAACCCTACACACGTATTGTTGTTGCCCACCTTTCCCAACTCGGCGCAAGTGCGGGAGTTGGGATGAATGTTTCAATGTATATGTATTTGTAATTATTTTTGTAATTTAGCTAGCGCTGTTGGAGATCTATATAAAGAGGCTCATCTGAACCACATTAAAAAAATCTTCATTTTTTAAAATCTACGTCCTCTTCCACTGTGTTTTCCTCAATTGATTGGTGACAGAGCGTTTATCGAGGTGAATTTTGATATAGTACAAAGATAGAATTTTGAACCGTCTTACCCTGAAAAAAATAACGTAGAAATCCATGCACATTAAGAAACAGGACGTCTAATTTTTCCAAAATAAGCAGAAACGATTCTGATTCGATTGTTATAACCATAGTTCTTATAATAAAACTCTAACCTAACTAAGTCATTGTTTACAGTTTACGTAGAACAACATATCTAAACTGTTTGTGTTTTGTTCCAATCTATTAATTTGTAAATTGGTTTAATAGAACTAATATTATCATCTTTATAAAACTGAAATATTACTTTATCAAATTGTGATTTACGTGATTTCATAACTGATCATTGTTTCCAACAATAGCATCCATAAAAAATTTCAATATGCAAAGAGCTTAACAAGAAATAACGATATATAGTTGTTTTATGTTTTTTTGTTCCCCAATTTCACAACTGGTCCATAGATACAAAAAAATAACAGTGACAGAATAAATTTTAAATTTAAAAAAAAATAAAAAACACAAATAGGCATAGGACAATTTTATCTTCAACAGCTGTTGGCAAATGGGGTTGGCGGGAAATTAGTTGCAAACTTGGAATAACAGCTATCACATGATATTGCAAATATCTAGCAGATATTTTTAGATTCTTTTGAAAGATTTTTTGTCCATAAAAAGCCTCAAAGATCCATTGATATTTTAGGTTAATATTAGTGCCTTCTGCATCTGTCTTTTTCACTGCTACTTCCTCAAGCAGAAACAACCCTGCAATCTCCTGTACACAAATGCCCACTTCATCATCATCTGTTATGCTTTGCTTTCAATCATTTCTCCAACCAATCCCATTTCCCCCCCACACCCCCCAAGTTTGGGGGGTTGGGGAGGTGATTGGTGGTGTATGGTTTGAACATGAAGCAACTACAGAATCCTTAAATCAGCTAAGCGTATATGTACCCTATGTATTGCAAGTTTGTGTTGGCTGCAGAATTTCTACAACCGAAAAAAGAAGAGAAATTCTATGCTACTTGCTTGGGTATTGAACAAGTAGCTACATAAGCTGTTGTATGCGTTCCTGAGAATATATTAAATGAGGTACTGAAATTACAACATATATATATATATATATATATAATCTAATAATACACAACTTCGAACATGTGAAAAGGTTCAATAGAGTAAATATCACCACATATGATTCAATAACACACAACTCCGCATGGATCATATTAGTACCTGATAGTCATAAAACAACTTTAATAAATGTCATGTATTTAGTTATTCTCCATACTTATTCGCCCGAACCATTTGGAACTATCAGAAGATCTCATAATACATGAACTCAACAATCTTCCAACAGGATAAACAACATGCATACCATCTGATGCTTTGAGGTTTTCATATATCTGGGCTCATACTTCGATATCAGTATCTGGAGATTGTAGATGACAATATTTGCATTTAAAGTTAGTCTGCCACTGGAAAAGCAGATCCAATTTTGTTGCCGAGACGATAGCACTTGATATTTACAAGGTAGGGACCAAGCTCAACATGGTTGTCTTCCCCTCCCAAGTAGAAGCAGAGAGTATAAATTGCAATTTCAAACTCAGGGCTCACTCCAATCAATGTGCTTGAGACAGATTTCAGAACACCATTCCATTCAAACTGAATAGTAAGTAACTGTGTCTCTGAATCGGGCTGCAAGAGTAAGAGAAAATTGAATTCAAAAGCCCACATGAGTACTAAAGTTGGTATCCTCAGTTTAACACCTCATTTGCAGAAAAAAGAAAGAAGAATTGGAGCCTTGGATGATACTAGACATAAAGTACATGGAATAGATACAGTTCATTTCGGAGATTGAAATATTACTGGCTAGCTACTGGATAAAGATAACATTTCAACTACTAATTACAGGAACATTTCAAAGCAGTACCAGACAGTCACCTGGAATGCATCGAGTCTAGAAACCGAGCAACGCAAAACACAACAGAACAGAGCTTCTCCAAAGAACAAAAGGAATAAAAAATGTTGAATTTAAATTTTCAGACAAGTTCAACTCTTATGAGGATGCAAATAGGTCTCTATACTAATGCATGAAAGTGAGAATATTTCAAATTGATTTATATCGACTGGTTTTCCATTTTATAGTAAAGAACTACCCAGTATAAAATCTGAAAAGTATTAATTCGTTACAGGTTATTTTAGAAAAAAGCCACAATTCTTTCCAAATAGGTTGAAGATTGTACAAGTAGAAGTCAAAACCTCGAGTGAATCATGCAGTATGCATAGGAAAAGCAAAATAAAATTTTCCTTCATATTTGTCTCAAGTAGAATGCTAAGCAAATAAATTACTTGTCTAAAGTTGAATGCACCAATCTTCGATATGGGATGCCCATAAATTGTGTCCCATTTCCAAAAATGACAATTTTCTTTACCAAGCACCTATCACTAACTTTTGAGGGAAGAAATGGTAAAGACAACCAAAACTTCCTCTTCTTCAACTCCGTACAAATTATAAGTGAGAGGCTCGCATTCTGATAGAGTAGGATAGAGGATGACTAGAACCCGAAATACCTCGAGAAGTTTTCTTCCATATGTGTGGCAGACACCAGATCAAAACAGTGTGCATAGGAAAAGCAATAGTATATTGTCCATCTTCATTAAGCACACAAATTCAATGCTTTTGGCAGTCCTTAACAAATTAGAATCAATATTACGACTACATTACTTCTCCAATTATGTTCTCCTGTCGAAAGCGCAAGAGCTAAAAGAAGGATCATGACGATGATGGCTCCATTGCAAAAGAAATACATCGTGTTAATTAAGGTTGTCAGGCTCTCTAGTAATGACATATGTAACAAAGCATATGAAGATTTAGACTTGGGGCTCATTTGACCTCTCATGTTTGATGTACCAAAGCCCTTTTTTCAGCAAACTCCTCCTTGCCTATAGATAACTAGTACTCCACATTTCATTAGCATTTTCAAGATTTAGTAGTTAATATACTTTATGATCGAACCGATGCTTTTATATAGGACTCTGTGTTCTGTCACTTGGTATTGCAAAGCCTCAAGTCTTTAGACAAGCTTCAAGCCTCTGCAAAGCCTCCAGTTTCTAGTCAGTCTTCAAGCTATCCTTGGTTATCTTAATTATTTTAAAAAAAAATTTGAACTTTTTCTTTTGTTAAAAATGATTTTGTGATATGTTAAGAAATTCATTTTGGGTATGTTCTTAAACTATATAATTCCAAAAATGTCCAATTGTTTTTCTCAATATTTTTCATATTTCAGATATTTCACATCTACAAGTACAGTTTTGATATACAAAGAATCGAGCAGGAGAAGGGAATCACTAGAGATAAACAAGCAACAGTATGACCATTTGATCAAACTAAACAAAGTTAACATGATGAATTTCATCTCTTTGCTTTCATAGCTTCCAATTTATATAACTTCATCAAATAGCAACTTTGTATTAACTAACAACAAAAGAATCACCTTATGCTTTACATGTCATATCAATACAATTTCCAAAAGGAAAATGAGTTTTTCTTTTAATCATAGCAACCACTACATAAAATGAAATATCCAATTTTCCAGCTCAAATATTGCATTAGAAGTGAAAACATCTCAGTTTCTCATTTAAACAGCCAACTAATCTTAATTATACTGTTATAAACTAATTTCAACAGTTGGCCTACTCTTAACAAGATCTTCATGTGTATCAGTATTTCACTTCAAGTACAGCAGACATGTAATTACCTAAAAATATATATACACACATGCTATCCATGCACATATATAGATAAAGAACATTATGCTGCTGTGCTTGATCATACATTGACTTAAAGGATTCATGAGAAACAGCAGATTTTGACTCAGTGAATCCACCACTCCCTCGTTCCAGACTGAATCCATGTGCAGCAATACAAAGCCAAATTATCTAATATGTTGACTTACTGACCTTCTGACAATATTCATATTACAAAATTTTAAAATCCTAAAATTTGTCATACGTCATATTATTTGAGTACTTTACGTGACTTGGTTAAATTGTAAATTGCTGCATTATAAAAAATTGAAGTATGTATCAAGAGGACACTAAATTGGAGATGGTTCCACCATATCCATGACCTACTTAAGCAAACAAATTTGGCAAGTGCAAGTGCAAGTAAAGTCACTAACCATATCACCACGCCTTCGAGGAAAAACATAGCCTTGATAGTCCACCCTCCCCTTTGCCTCTTCTAGATAGAACTGCAAAAAATGTACATGCCAGTAATTAATTGCTAAAAAGGGTCTGGGATTCCGCACATAACGCAACAGAAAATTAGAACAATGAGAAACCAAATGGAACTAGGAAATGTTGCATGCAATTTGCTCATTGATACTGGACTTATATTTGGTGTAAAGCGTGGATCAAACATTAATCTTTAACTTTAAATGGTGAAATGAAATAATTTTGGTTACAGCATTCATGCGTTACATGGGTTAATGTTAACAAAGTGTAACTCCGGGAATATAAAAATCAACTATTAACAGCAAATAGAAATTAATAGTCTTTCATGTCTTTTGCGGCAACAACAGAAACTTCTATATCCGACTCTTCAGAAACTAGGAAATCAGTGACATATTTCTCCACATTCACTACGCATTCAGGATACTCGTTGCAGAATAGGGATAACCTGAATAACAAAATTATGACTTCTACTTGCCAAACATTGATATTGTGCACGAATCTATAGAGTTCCAAATAAAAGCTTTAGCAGAGAAGACAACTTTCAGAGAAGAACCTGAATCCAGTTATGAAATCCTGACACTTCTTGCTCTCTCCGTTGTTTGATCTCTCCAACAAAAACATGTTCAAAAGCAGAAGAAGAGCTGGATGTACCACCTCGGCCATAAAGATCAAACCAGAGACTTGTCATCATTCTCTTGAAATCTTGATAACTCTCAGGTGCAATGCCCTTGGTCAATAGATACTTGTAAAGGTATTTAATTGGAGCAGTTCTACTGATCTCTTCTATAAATGCTTCTTGCTCTTGTCTCTCTTCAGCTGTTACAACTTCTTTATACCCTTCATGTGGATTATAATTATCTAGAAGAGAACAGAATCGTGAAAAGGTGGGCCTACTGAATATATCTTCACTCAACCAGGAAAATAGGCTCCCTTCAGCCATGTCCCCCTTCTGATAAACCTTCTTCCCTTCACCACAATCAATCTCATAATCTTTGCCAGGTACTAAGCGGTTCAAATCAAGCTCCCAGAGTTTGTTAAGAGCCTTTGACAAATCAGCCAGCTCTTCATCGGTTGGTTCTAGGTTAACACCATAATCAACGTCACTAGAGTACTCTTGCTCACGAAGAGGGCGTTTGTAACTGTTCCGCTGATCCATATGTACCTGGCCACCAAGCACTATAGATAGTTCATGAAATGGTAACACCTAAGCAAGGTTTGATTGATTCAGAAAGAATAAATAAAATGAAAGAAGCTATTCAAGATTATAGACCAGACAATCATGGGATATTGGAAAACTGGTCAAGTCGTTAAACATACAACTTATGGATAACCCAAAAAGTACGAAAGGCTAAAAAGCAAGCTAAATGTGAAGTTTAACAAAAATTAAAAGCACTAGAATTTAATTTAATCATATCACGAAGCATAACAAATCCTGTCACAAACAGTATGACATCATCGAATTTAACATATCTTAATAGTCATAGCATCCAACTTTATATTTTTCCTGAGATAACCTTCAGCTACCAGCCTACCGGTACAAGGAGATAGAAGTTGGAATGCTGGAAGCTATAGGAGCTGTGGCTTAATGAACAAGGATTTAGGTTCCTCAAAGAAGCAACTTGAGAATCACCTCAGTCCAGCTTCTCAACCAGAGGAGCTATCTACCATAAATTTACAACTTCCAGTACTCTGCTCCTAAGAAATACCTACTCAAAACTCTGGTTACTCAAACAACAGATATCCATCACGTTATTACTATAGTTTGTCTACATGCACATAATTTCCAGTGAAAATATAAGACCACCAAGAAATTATAGCAAGGAAACTTCAATAAAGTACAATGGTTCGACCACATAAGACAAAGTGAGTTCTAAATAGAGTTTAGGGAAATCAAATGATAACATCAGATGAAGTTCTACTGAGACCTTATGATGCTGCTTGGAAGGCTTCTTGTGGACAGTCTCCCAACCATCATTATTTGCGCCTCCATCCTGTATATGAGCCAAAACCAGAAAATTTAGAAAGAAAAACTTCAATACTTAGTAATATTGATAATGAAGCAATACAATCTCTTGGTTTCTGATGGTCCTGATAAAATCTTCTTTTTCACTAATTTCATTAACTCCATGCATTTGAGACATCAGTAAGCATACCAATTATTGGAAAATCACATCAAGAGAATCATGATTGGGAACTGAAAAATAAAGTCACTAATATTTCTATGTGAATTTTAGGTACTCTTTGGTGGCATCACTGCATCAAGAAATACTCATTCATCTGAAGGTCCAAAAAGTGCTTCACTTGGACAAGGAAATTTAAATCAGTAACTTTTAATTGGTTTCTTTTATTCTTTTCCCTTTTTTTTTTCCTCTATTCCTTTTAGGCTACAAACTAGAACAGATGAACAAGTATCACTATCAGAACCAACAACATCAGCAATAATAAAAACATTGACCTTCTGGGGTCTCATCGTCGGCCGAGACTCTCCTGATTCCCACTCATTTCTTCCATATCTCTCTTCCTGCTATACACAAACACACAAAGCATGCAAACAGCACTTGGCTGTAATGTCGCTACAAGTTTCTCCAAAGAATGAAAGGAATCACGAGACTTGAAGAAAACAAGGAAAATAACCTCTCCGCCGGGGCGACGTCTAGTGTCATAATCAGAGTTGGAACTGAACCGATCATGGTCTTCCGACCCCCCAGATACCACCTGCGCATTTATCAGCACACACTGTAATAGTACCCAGACACACTACACACAGGCAATTATGCAACAGATAACCAGAAAAAGAGGAAGTATCTTCGCTAACCTGAGACCAAGTCGATCTGGATCGTTCGTCCCGTGGCTGAGAGTCCCTTTCATCTCGATCATCACCACGTTCAGGATGACCCAATGCTAAATCGACGAGGTTCTTGACTAGCCCATCCATTGCAGATGCGAATTCAGTAAAACTGGAACGGGGGGATTGAGAAATGTGAAGTAGAGAAATGAGGAGATGTAGAGTGTATTTATGATCTGATGTGAAGTAGTTAAAGTGAGACAGTTGGCGTTGGCGGGGGAACGGAAAGCCACTTGCGTTTTTTATTAAGTTTTGGGGGTTTAAAGCGTTGTTGCCGACCAAAGACGTGGTTTGACTTTTCATTTACTCAAATTTGTTCTTCTTCGTCTTCTTTTTTTTTTAAAAAAAATTAATTTTTATACTGAATTTTTAAATTAGCATTTGGATTTACAAAAGAAAAATAAAATTTGAGTTTTGTTAGCGTGGGTTATTTATTTTTTATTTAATATTTATTTTATTTAATTTATGATGATATTTTCTTAGCTCCTTTAAGAGCATTCACATCTTGGATGTCAATCACATTGATGTTCATGCTAGAGAGTCGATCCGCACAAAACTTTCTATTGGGTAATTACGTAAGAAATGTGATGTAGGGGCTACATAATGGTCTCATTAACTTTCGTAAATACCCACAAACTACTTGATAACATCATTAATGACCACCGTCAATGCCTTTCTTTTTTTATTTGATTTGAATTCGGCTATATATGGGCTCATGGTAACCATTAGATTATTTCTAAATCAATGATTCATGTGAAATCTTACAGTTTAGGAATGTTTATAAATGCTATATCACTTTTCGGTAAGCAAACGAGGAAAAAAAAAGTTGAGTTTTATTGATTGTTGTATGGCAAGTTAGCTATGTGGTACAATAAAGCTGATTATGTTGAGATTAAATTGATTATATTCTATGCATGTTGCCTATTTATCTTGTTTGGACTATGCTTGATATACATATGTAGATAGGACTGGTTATTTACTTACTGAGTTGTAGGCTTATTCCTCTATTGATATTTTTTTTTTTTTAGGAATAGATCTTGAGGTAGTTGCTTGTCGAAAGTTAGGTCCAAACACTATATTCAGTCAGGTTAGGCTAGCACGCAGTTTTCTCCTCATTGTTAGTTAAAATGCAAATCACTTTTTGGTTGTATAAAGAAGACTTAAAAGTGTGAGAATTACTTGTAATGGATTACTTTGTGGTGTTTGATATGTGTATATATATATATATATATATAATGTTGTGGGTTGATTATGCCTATTATGACATTGAGATTATATGTGCATATTGATTAGATGATTATGTGCATATTTATATATATAGATACATGGGCTACTTTAAGTATGATGTTTAGGGAAGATATAGCTGTAGTAACGATAGAAGGTGCTACAGTTGTTGCCTTTGCAGCTTTCCATAATGCAAATTTCAGTGCCTATCCTTTGAACCCAACAGTTTTAAAGTTGTTATGCAAGTGTCTAACACAAAATCTGTGTTCAATAGTGGGCATGACAACCTCTACTACAGGAATTAAAACTTTTTGTTTATCAGAAATTAGAGTATACTCATAATCTCTAACTATTTGAAAATCTCCTTTCAACAGCCTAAGGAACCACTCCCAGGTTTCTCTCATTTCACTAAAAATAATAGCATAAACCACAAGATACACATTGTTGCTAGGATCAACACTAACAACATTTAACAAAATTCCACCCTTAGGACCCTTCAAATGGCAGTCGTCCACCCCAATTAATGGTCTACAACTACTCATAAACCCATCCTTAAGTGCTTTTAAACAAATGTACAACCTTTTAAACTTTCTCTAATTATGTTGTCCACCATCAGTAGTTGACATATGATGTGTATGCACATACCGCACCTGCAAAAGGACCAAAACACCCTTCATTAAGGGCATTATAGCACACGATCAGGATCCGCGTGTTTTGTAGCAAACGGGTCGCACTTGACCCGACCCGGATCGCACAGTCTGACTGAAGACCCGGATGATGACAACCGTTCGATCAGAACACGCACCGATAAGATAAGGCCACGTGGCCCAATACTGGACGTACAACTGTGTTCTATAAATAGACCCCGACGCATTATAAATGAGGTAACTGTTACGCATTAATTGAGGCCGAATTCCTAGATCGCATATATTTCTCTCGATCAACCTAACTTGAGTGTCAGAGGGTTATTGTCGGGGACGTGCCCGACGAGCTCACGGTTCGTGTTTTATTCTCAGTGGACCCAAAATCTGGTTCGGAAGAGTTAATCCGTCTACAGTGAGATCGTCACTAGAGATCGAACAATTCGACCCGGATCAGTTGGCGCCGTCTGTGGGAACATCTGAGAATTCCTTAGCATAATGGAAGGTTCATCGAGGAGAAACGCCGGGGAAGAAGAAACACCAAGAAAAGGAACAGGAGCGACCATTCAACTAACTCCTGACGAGTTGCAGAAGATGATAGAGGAAGCTAGCCGGAAAGCAATCGTGGAATATGAAAGAAGAACCGCGACTCCACTGGTCAAAGAAACGGCGAGGAGGCAGTTATTCGAGAACGTGGAGCCGCTGAGAGAGTCGAGGGTGCAAGGCGAACATGAGCATCGCAGCAAACGACCAGCGTCATCCGACGCCGGCTCCAGCAGCCACAGTCGTGCGAAGAGAAGGGAACCAGTAATTTCGCGTGCGGAAGTAGAGAGCGTAGGGAAACAGATAGAAAACCTCAACAGACAGATAGACGAACTCAAAAAGCGAGGTGAAATAGTTGCGCACAACAAAAACTCACCCTTCTGCAATGACATCCTGGTCCAAGTGGTAGAGCCAGGATTCCGAGTACCCGACTTGCCGAGGTATGATGGAACTAAGGATCCTTACGAGCATGTGGCGGCCTTCGACATGGTGATGAACTTATACGGACAGCCAGGACCGATCATGGCCAAATTGTTCGCGACCACATTGACAGGAAAAACACAAGAGTGGTTCACTAACTTGCCTCGGGGGAGCATTGATTCGCATGAACAAATGATCCAAAAGTTCTCCTTCCACTTTGCGAGTCGGAGGAAACAAAAGAGATCTGCCACCCACTTATTCACTATACGACAGAGAGAGGACGAAACACTGAAGAGCTTTGTGGGGAGGTTCAACAACGAAATGATAGAGATCCAGGATCTACGCATAGATATGATGGTCAGTATCCTGACTCATGGATTGAAGAAGGGTCAATTCGCGTCTGCATTCGCACGCGACCCGCCAGGAGATGCCGAGCAGCTTATGGCTCTAGCCCAAAAATATATCGATGAGAAGGAGATGAATGCGATGAAGGATTATGAGCGGAAGGAGCATGAGCAGATGTACAAAAGATCGAACGAGGCGAGAGAGGTCGGGGGAAGTAGGCAAAAGCAGGAAAAGCAAAGGAAACCCAAGTACATTCCCAAATACCATAACTACACCCCGCCGCCAATGTCACGGGAAAAGGCGTTGATGATGGTCGAGAATGCGGATGTTCTCAAATGACCGAGGCACACCAGGTATACCCCCTCCAAAAAATTCTCTAACAAATACTGCAGGTTTCACCGGGAGAGGGGGCATAACACGGAAGAATGCTTCCAATTAAAAGATGAAATTGAGAGATTAATGAGACAGGGGTACTTTAGAGACCGAGTCCCTCATAATTGCAAAGCGGGCAGGGAAGAGACCAGGAAGAGTAGGTCGAGAAGCCGAGATCGGAACCCGGGGCCCTCGAAGTCGACACATGCCCCAACCACCGGAAATAATGCGCCAACCAAAGGGGTAATCTACACGATCGCAGGGGGCTCTAGCCCAAACAGCTCGAACAGAGATAGGAAGAGGTACGCACGGACTATGAATTCAAGCCGAGGAAAAGAGTTCGTGCTGAAGGTGGAAGAAGAGGAAGCCATTTCCTTCAACAGCTCTGACAAACCAGAAGAGACTGGGGAGATGAACGACCCAATCGTCATCAGACTCGACATAGCGAATTTCACAGTTCATAAGGTCTTGGTAGATAGTGGGAGTTCTGCAGATATCATCTTCAAAAGTGTGATCGACAAAATGGGCTTAGAAAATCTTCGATTAGAGCCGGTCAGAACCCCGCTAGTCGGATTCGGTGGAAGCGAAGAGACGTCCTTAGGGATGATCGAGTTGCCAGTGTCCATAGGAGACGAACCCAAGCGGAGGACCACAATGGTGAAATTTTTGGTAGTAGACACACCATTTGCGTACAATGTGATATTGGGCAGGCCAGGACTGAATTCGTTCAGGGCGGTCATCTCCCCCTACCATATGAAGGTGAAATTCCCAACGGATCGTGGGGTCGGAGAGGTAGCATGCGACCAGAAAGAGGCTCGAAAATGTTACAATTTATCATTGAAGGGAGAACCCGAAGCAAAGAAGAGAAAGGTCAAGGAGAACGCTGAGCCACGGCCCTATGAGGCCGAACATCTAAAGCCCAGTGAGGATTACAAAGTCGTGCAGCTCACCCCCGATAAGCCGGACAAAACCACCAGGATAGGTGCGAGCATGAAGGAGAGGGAGATGGCGATGATCAAATATCTAAAGGAGAACATGGACGTGTTCGCATGGGGTCCGTTTGATTTCACGGGGATCGACCCGGAAGTGATCGTGCACAGACTAAACGTAGATCCAACAATGCGACCCGTGCGGCAAAAGAAGGGATCATTCGGGAGCGACAAAAACGAAATCATCCGAAAGGAAGTGGACAAGCTACTCAATGCCGGGTATGTAGCGGAAATTCAGTATACTGATTGGCTATCTAATGTAGTGCTTGTCCCCAAATCCTCCGGGAAATGGCGAATGTGTGTGGACTTTACAGATCTGAACAAGGCGTCCCAAAAGATCCCTACCCGTTGCCTCGGATCGATGTCATGGTGGATTCTACAGCAGGTTACGAGATGTTCTCGATGATGGATGCGTACCAAGGGTATCACCAGATCCACATGGCATAGGAAGATGGAGATAAGATTTCCTTCATCACGGAGAAAGGAATTTTTTGTTATAACATGATGTCTTTTGGTTTAAAGAATGTAGGAGCCACATACCAGCGCCTGGTTAATAAGATGTTCGGGAACCTGCTCGGAAAAACGATGGAAGTGTACGTGGATGACATGCTCGTAAAGAGCAAGAGGTCGCAGGATCACCTCGCGGATCTCGCCCAGGCATTTGCTATTATGAGATCATACGGGATGAAGCTCAATCCAAACAAATGCACATTCGGAGTAGGAGGAGGAAAGTTTTTAGGATATATGGTCAGCGAGCGTGGGATCGAAGCCAACTCGGAAAAAATTCAAGCCATCATGAATCTGCGATCACCGACCACGATCAAAGAGGTTCAGAAGTTAACGGGGAAAATCACCCCCTCGGCAGGTTTATTTCGCGATCAGCAGACAAAAGTCTCCCCTTTTTCAGGGTTTTGAGGAAGCCCAAAAACTTTGAATGGAATGAGGAGTGCGAGAAGGCCCTGCAAGAGTTGAAGGAATACCTGGCAACCCCCCTATTGGCAAACCCGAAAGAGGGTGAGGAACTGTTCCTTTACCTGGGTGTATCGGAGCATGCGGTCAGTTCGGTGCTAGTAAGAGAAGAGGGAGGCCAACAGAATCCCATCTATTATGTGAGTAAAATGCTCCAAGGAGCCGAGTTAAGATACACGGAGATGGAGAAGTTAGCGCTTGCGCTGGTGGTCACTGCTCGAAAGCTACGACCATACTTCCAATCGCATAGGGTGATCGTGCTAACGAATTACCCCCTGAAGCACGTAATGTCGCGACCCGAAGCGTCAGGTCGACTGATCAAGTGGACGGTAGAGTTGGGACAATATGACATAGAGTATCGACCTAGAACGGTCCAAAAAGCGCATATACTAGCGGACTTTGTGATAGAACTAGCAAGCGATCCCAACTTACCCATGGTCGTCGAGGAGCGAACCCCCAAATGGATGCTGCACGTAGATGAAGCCTCGAACGCCAACAGTGGAGGGGCAGGAGTATGGATACAGGGACCGAAGGGAGTTGAGATCGAGGTAGCTGTTCGTCTAGCCTTCCCCGTGACCAACAATGAAGCCGAATACGAAGCGCTCATACTGGGGCTAGAGCTCGCTTTCCAGGCGGGCGCCAAAGATTTGGAGGTGTTCACGGACTCTCAGCTAATCGCGCTGCAGATCGAAGGGACATATGAGACGAGGGAGAAAACGATGACATCTTACAAAGAGATCGCCCAGTAGTGGATGAGAAAATTTGACAGATGTTCGATTTTGCAGGTTCCTAGAGCAGAAAATGACAAGGCGGATGCCTTATCCAAATTTGGGGCCACCATGGATGGAATTGGAGATCGCAAGATTACTGCCCTGGTTCGAGGGCGACCGAGCATCGCAGGCGGGGCAGAGGTTCAGACGGTCGCAGAACTCGAATCATGGAAGGACGAGATTGCCAAATATCTTGAGGACGGCACCTTGCCTGTTGACCCCATCGCTGCAAAGAGAGTTAAATTTCGAGCCACCCGATTCACCATGTTGTCAAGACAGCTCTATAAACGAACAGTTGATGGACCCCTCCTGAAGTGCTTAGACGAGGATAGAGCCCTATATGTCATGCGAGAGATTCATGAAGGGAGCTGCGGTAACCACTCGGGAGCGAGGTCGTTGGCGCAGAAGATAATACGTCAAGGATTCTATTAGCCTACGATGGCAAAGGATTCCAAAGAGCTGGTGAAGAAATGTGAGAGCTGCCAAAAATATGCATCCCTGATACACCAACCTGCGACCCCGGTGGAACCAATCAAAATAGCCTGCCCATTTGACCAATGGGGGATCGACATCGTTGGACCTTTTCCCCCAGCACCAGCCCAGAAAAAGTTTATCATTGTGGCGGTGGAGTACTTCACCAAGTGGGTCGAAGCAGAAGCGGTCGCGAAGATATCCGAGAAAGAAGTCATCAACTTCATTTGGAAAAACATCATCTGCAGGTTTGGTCTACCTCGCATATTAATTTCTGACAATGGTACGCAATTCCAGGGAAAAAAAAATTACGGGATGGTGCAAGGAGCTTAAGATCGCACAACATTTCACAGTAGTTGCGAACCCGCAAGCCAATGGGCAAACAGAGGTGACTAACCGAACGATCCTCCATCATTTGAAAACACGACTAGAGAATAAAGGATCGTGGGTTGATGAACTACCAGGGGTCCTATGGGCTTATAGAACAACACCGCGAACCGCAACAGGGGAGACGCCATTCTGCTTAGTATATGGAACGGAAGCTATCATCCCAGCAGAGATCGGGGAAGAGTCCCAGAGGGTAGCGATGTACGATCCTGGGGTTAACCAGCATGAGCGAAGCTTTGATCTCACTTTGATCGAGGAAAAGAGAGACGCGGTGTACGCGAGGATTCTACACCACAAGGGATTGATGATGAGAAGCCAGGGTCGAAGAGTTCGACCGCGACAACTCCAGGTGGGGGATCTCGTGCTAAAAAAGATCGAAGTCTCAAAGCATGTAGGCAAACTAGAACCCCCGTGGGAAGGGCCGTTCAAAGTAGTGGAGATAAAAAAGAAAGGGACGTATAGGCTGCAGGACATGCAGGGACGGAATTTGCCACGCCCGTGGAACATCCAGAACTTAAAAAGGTTCTATGCTTAAACCTGAGAACTCAAACTGCTGTGGGATCGCACACCAAGGAGCCTGTGAAAGGCCATCAACTGCAGCGGAATCGCACACCAAGGAGCCTGTGAAAGGCCATCAACTGCTGTGGGATTGCACACCAAGGAGCCTGTGAAAGGCCATCAACCGACGGGGACTCGCACACCAAGGAGCCTGTGAAAGGCCATCAACTACTGTGGGATCGCACACCAAGGAGCCTGCGAAAGGCCATCAACCGACGGATCGAGCAAGGAGCCTGTGAAAGGCCGTCAACAAAGACTTCTAGCAGATTACCAAATTGTATATTTTAAGGTTAGGAAGATTGTGTCTATGTTGAACATTGTTATTATTAAACATCTGTACCCACTGTAAATTCATTTAACTTGGTTTATAAAACTATGTACACCTTTTTTATCCCCTTTTATGCTCATCTGCATGTGTTCATCTTTTCTCTAATCGCAACTATGCAAATCTGCCGAAATAAAATACGAACTGAAAAAGACGCGTCCAACATGCGAACTGAAAAAGACGCATTCAAACAAAATGCGAACTGAAAAAGACGCATTCAAACAAAACGCGAACTGAAAAAGACGCATCCAAAATGCGAACTGAAAAAGACGCATTCAAACAAAACGCGAGCTGAAAAAGACGCGTCCAAAATGCGAACTGAAAAAGACGCATTCAAACAAAACGCGAGCTGAAAAAGACGCGACTAATATGCGAACAGAAAAAGACGCATCCAAACAGAACGCGAACTGAAAAAGACGCGTCCAACATGCGGTCCGAAAAAGACGCATTCAAATAACATGCGATCTGAGAAAGACGCACTCGGGACAATAAGGCATGTCGAAAAAGGACGCGAAACAAATAAGAAAGAGGATGCAATACGCAACATTTCGGAGGTCAAAAACTCCTTGTATGCAAAGGCAAAATATTGTATGCAAAGGCATAATCCGGTTACAATGATCAGACGATCGAAATCAATTTGGCAAAGGACGTTCTCGTATACGGACGGAATGACCATACAGAAAAAAAAAGGAAGCAAAGCACATCAAATTGAAAGAGCAATTTCATTAATGAATGAACATTTACAGGTTCGCTATGCCCCACGGATCAGTTCCCCTAAAATGTACAAGTTAGTGTTCCTGATATATCGAGGGGAAGAAGGGGTCATACAAAAAAGACCAAAAAATTCTGTCAAAAAGGAGGGAGGAGTTTAAGCAGCTTCGTCGTCATCTTTGCCCTCAGCCTCGGCTTCCATTTCCGCGCGTAAGACCATGAATTCGTCATCCTTCAATTCAGGGTCTGGAGGATAGGGTTGAAGATCGCCATCAAGAGTGATATCCAATCGGCTGCGATCAAAAGACTCTTGGAACCCGCCGAGTTTTTCGATTTGGTACTCGCAGGTCTTATAACCTCTAGCGAACGAGTCAGTGGATTTGAGTTCCAAGGCATTCGTAAAGGTATCCGTCTTTAGGAAATCGCGGACAGCAGCCATTCGAGACACAGCCAAGAGTTTTTGGTGCTCCTCCAGAGTAATACGACCAGACTGGCCTTCTTCAAAACCTCGTGTATGGCCCTCCACCAGTCCAGCCTCCCGGCCAGCATTGAATCCTTCTTTCTTGCCTTCAGCCAAGGCGACTTCCCTCTCAGATATGGCGATCTCCCTCTCCTTCCTGGCGACGTCGAGCTCGCCCGATAAGCGTTTGATCTGCTCAGCATAGGACAACAGTTCATCTGCATGCTTCAGCACCTGGTTGTCCAGATCCACCACCCGGGCTTGAAGTTCTTGCACCTTCTTATCGGACTTGATGTAGTTCTTGCGATAGGACGTGCACTTCAACGACAAGCTCCGGAGGAATGTTAAACCCTGCAAGACTCCGTTGTTACATGAGTTCGAATAGATAGGGGCAGCCCAAGGATAAAAATTTACCTGTAACATGGCGTGGGCCCCAAATTGCTCGATCCGAACAGGATTGGTCATTACCAGGGAACCTTGATCGCGAAGGGAGGTCAGCGAATTATACACGTCAAAAGGCTCTCCCTCCACTTCGGCAAAAAGCACCGTGCTAGAAGAGCCGTCCCACCTCGAAGGCTTCCCCTGGGGTGCGTCAGGCTGTGACTGAGAACCCGCTGCAAATCCCCGGGCCTCCTCCCAATGCAAAGCGAGCTGCTCAAGCTTCAAGAATCTGTCTCGCTCGTCTTCTTGGCTGGCCTTGTCCGCAGCTTCCCGAGCCATCCTGCTCAAACTCTTAGGCCGTGGGGATGGAGATTTTGGAGGATCGGAAGGACCCACCGACTCCTTCCCCTTCGAACCTTCCCCTTCCAAATGTTTCAGCGAAGACCGTTTCCTTTTTTTCGGCTTCTCCCAACCAGCCCGGTCCGGCTTCTCAGACTACCCCCCTTGGTCATCGCTGATAGTATCTAGATTCAACTCCAGGTCGCTGGAGTTATATCCGAGAAGAGGTAAGGAGGGAGTCCCTTCATTGTCGACAAGGATGGGCTGGCGGTCAGCGGGACCTGGCGACACACGGACTTGTGGCGGAATGGGCGCTGGAGGAAGATCCTTAGGGGGAAGAGGGCCCTTAGCAGTTTGATCCTTAGCAGAGGCGACTTGCTTCCCCTTGGCCTTCGCCTTATCCACTTTGTTCGCAACCGCCTGCATCCGTAAGGCATTGCGCGAACTCATGATAATGCTATCTGCAAAACGAACAGACACGTAAGCGTGGTCAAACAGGACGATCAGAGCAACGAGAGAAGAGAAAATCACCTAAGGACTCTTCAATGTGGAAGGACGCAGGAGAAAGCCCAGAAAGTTGTAAAACTTTCTCAGAGAGAAGCTTCTTGGGATCATACTTATAAGACGTTAGACTCCTTATTTGGTCACCCTCTAGCCCCCCTCCACTGGTTTTTGAAATGGGTTTATACTTGGTCCACTCGTTCTTAAAGGGCCAGACACCTCTAGGAGATCGAATGAAAATATAGCGATCTAACCAGACTCCTACATTCGATTTCAGGGCGCTCAGATACCCACACTCGGGCTTGGCCGAAAGGTAGAGGAAACCCCTATTCCCAGACCGTTTGAAAGTGGTGAAAGTATACAGACTCCAAAAATTGTCAAAATTGGGTTCAAAACCTACGAATTGCATTATTACAACAAAAAGGACGATATGGGTAATAGAATTTGGAGAAAGTTGCATAGGGCATAACCCCAACTTATTCAAAATCGCGGCCACAGGAGGAGCCAAGGGAAACCGTAGTCCGGCGTCAAGATGTTTGATAGAAAAAGCACTAAAACCCTCGGGGGGACGGTGCATGCGATCGAAGGTGGCAGGGATGATGATGCCGTAATCGGGCGGAATGTGGTATTTCTCTCTAATCCTAAGAACCGATGTCTTTACCTTACTAACCACGGCTTCCCAAGGGTTTTTGGCGAGCCTATCCTGGAACCTAGCAAGAACCGATGGGCCAGCTTGCTTATCAGCAAGCTTTGAAATGGGAAACTGCTTGTTTCTTTTCGGAGAAGTAGAGAAGGACCCGTGAGCAGACCCTGACACAGACTTAGATTCAGACCCAAACCCGGACCCAGACGCAGACTCAGAGGGAATGGCAGAGGATCCCGAACCAGGACGTGACTTAGAGTTCGAGTTAGAGCTGGAAGACATCGTACCTTAGAACAGGATGGCTCTGGAAGCTGCAGATCGAATTCAAGTCAGTATGTGGGGCAGGCGAAACGTTTTGAATGCTTGAAGTATTTATAGGCAAAACACCCTCGGGATACGAGCCACAGAACAAACCGATGAGATGTCGACACGTATCTACCCCGGCGGTTCGACTTCCTCAAAGGCACGAGCGTGCACTTTGAGAAAGTGAGGGAGTAATGATGTGTATGCACATACCGCACCTGCAAAAGGACCAAAACACCCTTCATTAAGGGCATTATAGCCATTTCGCGATCAGGATCCGCGTGTTTTGTAGCAGGCGGGTCGCACTTGACCCGACCCGGATCGCACAGTCTGACTGAAGACCCGGATGATGACAACCGTTCGATCAGAACACGCACCGATAAGATAAGGCCACGTGGCCCAGTACTGGACGTACAACTGTGTTCTATAAATAGACCCCGACGCATCATAAATGAGGTAACTGTTACGCATTAATTGAGGTCGAATTCCTAGATCGCATATATTTCTCTCGATCAACCTAACTTGAGCGTCGGAAGGTTATTGTCGGGAACGTGCCCGACGAGCTCACGGTTCGTGTTTTATTCTCAGGGGACCCAAAATCTGGTTCGGAAGAGTTAATCCGTCTACAGTGAGATTGTCACTAGAGATCGAACAATTCGACCCGAATCAACATAATTACAGTAGGCCCCGGATTTGTTTTCTGTAGTTCCCTACATAATCGTAAAGTTGTTTGTACTGGTCATCTGGATTGCACGTTCTATCTTCTTCAGAGCCTTCCACTTTCTCCTATATGCTTGAGATTGACTGACATGGCATCTAATATCCCTGACAACATCACTTTAAACCCCGTGAAGTTCCTCTTTGGATCAGTTCTAAACTCTTGCTCGAATCTTTTTGACAACCAAGTAGAATTCACATTTTTGCAATTATAGACAGGGCCACAATTGTGTTTAAAATGATATTGTCTTATTTGAAAAGAAGATTCATCTTTCATTTTCAGAGCATGTACTCTCCTTTCACAACCTTTAGTTATACATTTTGCATAACATCTTAACTTATCATTTTTCACAATTTTGATATTTCTTTGTGTCATTATTGCATGAGATGAATAGACTCTTTGCACTCTTTTTGAGTCCAAAAATCATTCCTAATCCATAGTTTGGATTGAAGAAGTGGTTGGGATTCACTATCCTAGGCCATTATCTCCTTCATCACCACTGAAATTACCTCCAAGTGACTACAAATCATCTTCACTCTCTGCCAAGTCTACCTCACCATGATTAGAGCTACTATCATCACTTTCTTCATTGTATGTTATTGTCACATTAACACCATATCACCCTTCCACTCAACATCTGGATCAATATTATCCATGAACAATCCATCATCCTCCCCATGAATATGTTGTAGTCACTGTCAGAATCCTCATTTCCCTCAGCCAGATCAACCTCCACAACCCCTACCCTTTCATTTACCAAGTTAGTCTTTATGTCATCGATTCTAATATCTGGTCTCTATTATCTTCATGTCTTTCATTCACATCATTAGAAGATCCCATTTGATTACCTTATCACATTGATGAAATGCAATTCTCCATCCATATACAAGTTAACTTCTCTACTATATTGACTAGCCAAACAAAGAGACACCAACTCTTTATCCTCATTAATAAACTCAAATCGATTATCAACCATTTTGTAGTATCTTTTTAGCCCAACTGTTTTAGCCTCATTTGTTAACTTTTACAGATAGTCTCTAGATACAATATTTATATCAACATGATCAAACACAACTCCTCCCCCTATATATACTGCAAATGGCTCATAAACAAATTCACCCCATAGTGAATTCTAACAGTAACAACAGGATCAAGTTCATTTGAGAAAATAAAATTTCTACAGAAGCCAACACATAAAATAATATATAACAAATAACCAACAAATAATATTGTAGAACCCATATTTGCACCCAAACGGATTAAAGATAATTTTTGTCCCCTAATTTCAGGCCATTCTCATTTTAGTCCCTTAAGTTACTAGGGTTCCATTTTGGTCCTGTAAAACTGAAAAAATCACAATTTTGGTAGAAATTTAGTCGAAAAGTTGAGTCACTCGTCGAAAAAAGCCAAGCATTGTATTGCATAAGACCAAATCAAGTAATTTCGTGTGCTAAAATTGATATATGCAATTTCTTTCATCTATCCATAATAGTAATACATTTCTTAACCAAAGTAATATTCATAGTCAATCAAGACAAAAATATATAAAAAAAAAAATAAAAACAAACTACCAATGCTATTTTGGAGAAGAGCCAAGTTGATTTCCCTTAAAAGATTTGACCAAAAATGTAGTCATACATAACCAGTTTAACATGATGGTCATAAAAACTAAATTGCATAAAGCTTTGATCATATGCCTGCACCTTCAAGGTGTGAGTCAGCAAAGGAGTTTCAGAAGCCGAATTATTGAGCATCAGATGTTTGACCTGAAAGCTGTGGGTTATCAATAACCCTTTTAGGCTTCCAGTCAGATTCTTCCCGTGGCTGTGCACTTGGTAAATATGACACGCCCATGGGTAGGAGTCGGGTGCCGACCAAATCTTTTGCTGTTCAAACGTTGTTTCTTCACAAATAGATTCGGTAATGCAGTACACAGAATCGAGTTCTGGCTCAGAAAAACTTGGCACGGCAACACATCCAAGAGCGACATAACCCTGAGGCGCACGAGGATGCCAAATTGCTACGGGGCTTCTGTAGTCATCTAAACAATTTCGCCAGACCTGCACCAAGTAATAATTTGAATATAATCATCTTTTGATTGTGGCCAAGCCAATTGAAACCATAGAGTTCCAATGAGACCACATTGTTGAGTTTCTATACCGAATTTCTGCTTATCCTCCAATAATGACTGTTAAAAATCTCAATCATAAAATTTAAAGAATATTTTACCAGGTCATAACCCACTGGAAAGGCAAACATCTCAGATTTACGATATATAGCAGCAACATTAGGAGGATGGCTGCCAGAACGAGCTATGTCCCTGATTGAGACATACCTGTGAAGCAAAGACTTTTAATTAATATGGTTAATGATACTACTGATGGTTGCCAAATGAAAGGAGAAAAACAGTTTTTTCACAATAATATCAGGAGTATGATTCAAGATCATATCAAAAAAAAAAAAAAAAAAAAATGTGTACAAGAATAAAAAAAAAAAAAAAAAAAAAAATGTGTACAAGAAGCAGATCTAGAACGTATAATTACGTAACAGGAGATTCAACCAACTTACGATGCAACAGAACTTTAGGTTACAGAATAATAGGTTTCTTTACGACTTAAGAAAGCTACCAACATACATGAAATCAAAACGATTCAAGACAGCACTGTAACAAGTTGCCAGTTACTAATGCAGAGATGCAAGTAGTTGAGAAGATGGCAAATGACCTGCCCAGGAAAATTTTCCATTGGCATTGGAATGAATCCAACAAATTTCACAGGGCGGTGGGCGATGCTTAGTAACATTATCAATAATTCTTCAACATCGAGGAGGATACATTAAAAAGTAACATTCAAGAACAGGGAGGAAATGCGACATGTATGCTACTGGCCGCCATCAGAACTCACCCATCGGGACAAACTGGCCGCCAGATGCTACAAATTTCATCACTGTTCAAACTCTAGCTGTACCAAAAAATGTTTAGAATAGAATATATATATATATATATCCAAAAACTAAACGCCCTCACCTGTTTTCGGCACAATGTGCACCGACCTTTTGATTCTTTATCGCTGCTCCAAATCCTTGCAAACTTAATACTGTGTTCTACAAGTCTCTGCTCATTGGAGACGGAACCTGAAGAAGAAATCGTTGTTGATGTGATAATGGCTCTGTGCTGCTTATGAGATTCTGTTGCATCAACTTCATTCAAAGAAGATACATGTCTTTGGCCTGAGGGAACCTGTGGAAACAACAAATTTACATGGCACGATATAGTGCTTTATCAAATCAAACAGTAATTTGTTGGGAACTACAGACCTGTTTCATATAGGTCTGGTGTGCTTTCCACATCTTACGCACAACTTAGCAGACTCTAACTGCTTGTGGCTGTCCTTCCTCTGATACTTGTTCTGTATTGCACTTTATCACTCGAACGAAGCTTTCACCTCTCCTAAAGCTTTTCAGATGGATAATTAAATGAGAAGGGCTATGGTAGCCAGCTTTGGCCAACTCCAGTGCCATCACTTCTTCCCATGGCACATCCCACGTTATCTTGCAGGGCTTCTTATCCATCTTATCAGGGGCCACACACTACCCCATACAAGAAAGAACGCATCTCAAAGTGAAATTAAAAACTATTATTCTAAGCAAAGGAGAGGATATGCTAAAGAATGAACAGAAATGCATCCAGCGATTACCTGCAGCAGCATGACTCGCCTATTAGTCACTTAAGACAATCCGGTGATAGGGTACAACAAAATGCTCTTCATAGCAATCTGACCAGGCAAATTTTGATGGCTCTTTGAATATTTCAGTACATCCAAAATTCCGACTTGCTTCTGCAAGGTAAAGTATCATCTGAAACAGAAATTGAGAGGTCAGATTGTTCCAATTCCATATTTTGAAAACTCTCAGTGCCAGATTCATCATAGAACAGCTTATGGAGGAGGAGGAGAAAGTTAATGTTGTCCAAATTAAACGCTAATCTTTTCTATTATGATAAGCTACATCAGAATTTCAACATCATCAGGACAGTCTCTTCATTAAGGAAAATACGAAATTAATTCATCTGTTTGCCTTGCAAGAGCAAGAAGGCATTTAAACTGATAGAGCACAAAGAAATTGCATTGTTTGGTCTGAAGGGTGCACCATTAGAAGCCTTACAAAATGTGACACACATGACCTAGTATTTATAAATGTCAAGCAATAAAAAATAGTAAAGTCATGAATGAATTTAATGAAACCATGACGAGATACCTGACCAAGTGCTTCTCTCTCCGAGTACTCTCGTAGTACATTGTAAGAATGAAATACCCGTGGGTTCTGTATTCGCTGGAAGTCTCTCTTGTTATTTAGAATCTCTAAGAACCTGGAGCAACTTGCACCGATTCCATCAACAGTCAACGAGAAAAAATCTAATGCTCCACTCATTGGCTGTACAAAAAATCCCAGGAAAGCTTGTCCAAGTCCATGGGCAAGGCCAAGAAGACCATTCTGCCTAGCACTCTCCACAGGTTTCCTCACGACTCCTGACACTCCAAAAGCAAAACCTTGCGCAAGAGCTTCAGTTCCTTGTACAATTCCATCACCAACACCAGTAATCCTCCGTGACCACACCTGCATCCATTTCTTAACATCAGTAAGAACTTAATCTCCTGTCAATTGAGAAAATACTGGGACAATGTTACCTGCTTTGAACGAAGCTGTAGAAATTGCCCATCAGTTGAGAGCTCAGCAAAACCTTTGCTAAGAGACGCCAAAGTGGAGCTTGTCATGCCAAGGACATCTACAGAAAAAATTAAATGCAACGGATTATGGATAAGATCTCTCCATATGCGGTTTCCAATGGCAGATATCACAGCACTCTTCCGCAGAAATCTGTCTCTGTGTGTCACTTTCCGAAGATGAACCTGAAACAAAGGAACATATTCTGATAAAAGGTTCCCTGAATCTGGCAATTAATTTATGCACTTTCTCGTGTATACTGCCAAAAAAAATGGTTTTAAAAAACCAACTCATGCTCTACCAACAATTACACATCAGAAACCATAATTTACAGTATAATAAATAAAAGCAATCCAATGAACGCAGAGGCTGTCGACACTTATAGGATCTAAAGATATTCCACAGGTAGTTAAATGATAAAGGACAGGATGCCAAACTGGACACCAGTATTCCCCGTCAACGTCCAGAAACATGCTTTGACATGTCAGAATAAATGCAGATCAAAAGTAATTGGACAATGGTTCCTGGATTCATACAAACAACAGTGTTTTTATCTCTCGACAAAGCTCATCCTCATGTATGCCTGTAGCATCAGTGGGGGATGATCCTTCCACTTCACAAGGAATCCCCGAGAGCATAATCGAGATAAACCAATCATTCCATCCTCTACAATGTCCTGCACAACATTTTTATGAAGGCGACCAAAGGGCACAGTCGTGGCACAGTACTGGAAGGAGCGGCCTCGAAGAGAGCCAGAATCTATAGCCATTGAAGGAGGTCCAAAAGCACCCTTGATGAAGGGTAAAATCTTCAACACTTAGAAATGGATCAATACCTAATCTCAAGGGAACAGTTCAAGCCAATAAGCACTAGCCCCAATTTTTTAGGACAGCTAAAATACCAATACCTGAGGTAGCACTCCCAGATGGATTTCATGATCATGATGAGGACCATTATATTCATCTACGTTAAACTATGCATGTACCTCAGCATTATAATCAACATTATGCATAACAATCTACAGGTTTGCTGGGGAAACAGTCTGAACAGTTTCTTGTGGTCCAGATAATTGTTCTTGGAATTGGAGAACACTGCTAAAGCTGAAATATGATGCTTGGAAACTGGTAAAGGCAGGAAGAAGCAGAGCAGAAGAATGAAACCTACTAACATAACGGATAATGTTCATTGTTTGTAAAATGTATTCGCTTGGCTCGGAAGCAGAAGCTAATTCGTAGCCCACCCAATTCGTTCTCAGGCCTCGAAGCAGAATTGGGAATATAGAATGATGAAAATTCCAATTCCTCCTCCCCACCATCCCTGATTTTTCCACCCACACGCGAAAAGGATACCTGCAGAGAAAATCATTCTACGGTTTGACTTCTTCCACAACATCTCCAAGCAACGCGATCGGCCTCGACTGCTGACACTGTCGTTATCGGCGAATCACAGCTCAAGATCGTCGAAAGCCGCCGTCTGTGAAAATTGGAGACTGCGACGACCAAGAAGGTGAGGAGGCCGATTGTTTCAGCCGCGTATAAAAGAAGTGGCCGGAGACTCGTCAAATACCTTTGACGTGTTAGAAGGATGACGTGTCCATGGTGAGTCAGCAATCACTATGACGTGTCGGTGGTAAGTCAGGAAGAGAGATGACATGTCGGCCGTGAGTCAGCAACATGGATGACGTGTCTTACGTGAGTCAGCAGTCGGGATGGCGTGTCCGTGGTGAGTCAGCGAGGGAACGACATGTACGTCGTGAGTCAGCAAGGACGACAATGTGTCAATTTTGAGTGAGCAAGGGGGATGACGTGGCCGTGGTGAGTCAGCCAGGACGATGACGAAAGATGGTGAGTCAGCACTTGGGATGACGTGTCATAGGTCAGTCAGCAAACGGGATAACGTGTCTACGACGAGTCAGCAACAGCGATAACGTGTCATTGGTGAGTCAGCAAAAGCGATGAAGTGGTCATGGTGAGTCAGCTGTCATGATTACGTGTCATGGTGAGTCAGCAGAATCGATGACCTGTCCAAGGTGAGTCAGCAGTACCATTGACGTGTCTATGGATGAGTCAGCAGACAGGGTGACGTGTACATATGAGTCAGCGAGCGCTATGACGTCTGACTGGTGAGTCAGCTGTAGCAATGACGTGGTCATGGTGATTCTGCAAAGGCGATGACGTGTTTGTGGTGAGTGACCAGACGGATGACGTGTCGGTGGTGAGTCAGCAATGACGATGACGTGCGCGGATGAGTCAGTGGAGGTGATTACGTGTCCGAGCTGAATCAGCAATGACGAAGACGTGTGTGCATGAGTCAGCAACTGGGATGACGTGTCAGCGACGAGTCAGCAATGGCGATGACGTGTATGCGTGAGTCAGCAGATTGATGACGTGTCCCTGTTGAGTCAGCAACGGCAATGAAGTGTATGGATGAGTCAACAGGAAAGATGACGTGTACCTGCTGAGTCAGCAACGACGATGACGTGTGCACTGTGAGTTAGCAACACCAATGACGTGTCCGTGTTGACTCAGCAACGGCGATGACGTGTATGAATGAGTCAGCATTCCAGATGACGTGTGTGGCTGAGTCAGCAGCTGGAATGAGGTGTCCTTGTTGAGTCAGCAATGGAAATGACGTGTATCGACGAGTCAGCAGGGTAGATGACGTGTACCTGGTGAGTCAGCAAGGCAATGACGTGTACAGCGTGAGTCAGCAACGACAATGACGTGTGCCTCTTGACTCAGCAATGGCGATGACGTGTACGGATGAGTCAGCAGGAGGTATGACGTGTTCCTGGTGAGTCAGCAATGGCGATTACATGTACGCAGTGAGTCAGCAATGGCGATGACGTGGATGGATGACTCAGCAGGACAGATGACGTGTGAGCAGTGAGTTAGCAACGACGATGACGTGTACACGTGAGTCAGCAACAGCAAGGACGTGTACGCTGTGAGTCAGCAATGGCGATGACTTGTCCGTGTTGACTCAGCAATGGCGATGACATGTATGGATGAG
Source organism: Sesamum indicum (assembly GCF_000512975.1). NCBI lineage: Eukaryota > Viridiplantae > Streptophyta > Magnoliopsida > Lamiales > Pedaliaceae > Sesamum > Sesamum indicum. The sequence goes on along the minus strand of NC_026146.1, from coordinate 12,568,514 downwards.
TCAGCAGTAGCGATGACGTGTAGGCGGCGAGTCAGCAATAACGATGACGTGTATGGCTTAGTCAGCAGCCGAGATTACGTGTACGTTGCGTGTCAGCGGAGGCAATGACGTGTGCGTGGTGAGTCAGCTCGTTGGATGACGTAGGCGTTGAGATGTTCTTGGTGAGTCAGCAACGACGATCAGGTGGCCGGATGAGTCAGCAAGGAGGATGACGTGTCTGTATGAATGAGCATGAAGTGTTACGTATCGGAGATGAGTCAGCTGCAAAGTTTACGTGCCCAGGGTGAGTCAGCATTCAGGATGACGTGTCATTGGAGAGTTAGCAAGTAGGATGACGCGGTCGTGGTGAGTCAGCAGTAAGGATGACGTGTCGTGGGTGAGTCAGCAGTAGGGATGACGTGTCGTAGGTGAGTCAGCAAAGACGATGACGTGCCTTTGTGTTGACTCAGCATATTATGATGACGTGCCGTAATGACTCAGAATACAGCGTTGACGTGGAGGCGGACTCAGGGATGCACTATGACGTGTTACGTGATTCAGTAGAAACGACGGCGTGCAAGGTGACTAACCAGGTTCCACCAGGAAAAATTATCCGGTTACCCACTCCGCTCCTCTCCGCCGCCGCCGCAAAGAAGCCATTTCTTCTTCATCTGCTGTATTTCAATCACTTTACTTTTACATCGATTGCTCCACCCAATAATTGTATCCCAATTTCCCCAACTTCCAAACCCTAATTCTCAATTCTCTGTCGCTCAAACAATGGTTAAAGAATAATCATAATCATGTTGTTCCTCCCATCCAAACTCTAACTCTAGTTCCACAGCCTCACCGTTATACAAGAGGGTGGCTGAGTCGGCGAAATCATGGAGCTGCATCGGCGCCACCAGAAATCATGGAGCTGCGCGATCGCCTCGACTAGTTGCAGGCTGTTCCTGGGCACGAGCCCGTGCTTATTCGAGACACAACAAAGCTCAAGATCTACGACCCCCGCCGGCAACAAAAGCTGGAGACTCCGAATGTTGTCCTCTATCCATTTGATCGTCTTTTCATGAGATTTGTATATTGAAGGTAATTGTATGTACTCTTGCTTCATATTCAATAGAAGAAAAGCCCATTAGAAAAAAACAAAGGCTCTTGGCGAGGTGTGTGTCTTCATTTCTCTCTCCACTTACTCTCTTATTCTTCAACAGTATTTTTCCTCTTGCAACCTTGTTGAGAAAATGCAAGGGCTGAAGAACACTTTCTATTTCAGCTTTTTTATATTTCTAACAACGCCTAAATCGACACAAATTGAAATTTTGTATAGAATTACTACAAAGAACATCTGTTATGCTCTTGTGTGGACAGAATGAGGAGTCTACTTGGAAGTGAGCGTTGTGAAGCTACTCACCAAAGAAGCATTACACTATTTAACTTGCATCAATTAGCTTATCGTGCAAACTGGAGGAGGTTGTTTGAGGATATCCCAGAAAGGGATGTGAGCTTTCTTCAAAAGTTTAGGGGTTGTGGTACCATTTTTTTGTTTTGTTTTGGTTAAAAAGGTGTCTATTAATGTTTTCATTGTGGGGTAAAATGCAATTAGCCCCTGCTAATTAGAGAGTTCTTGTAATTTCTATAATGTAGAAAGTGAAGGAGCTGCACAGGCTATATTTTCTTGCAGATTTTGTAGATAATCACCATATGAGAAAGTGTGATTGAGTTTGCTAAACACTAGATCTAAGGCAACTATAATTCTATGGATGAGTATATGTTTTCCAAGTTTGAGATTGAAGAACTTCTACAGTCTGCATCTAAAAAGATAATAATGAAAGTATAATGTGGGATGCTCCACTCTCTCAGATAAGTCTACTCAAATAATGTTGCTTGACCTTATAATTAGTTTACAATGTAACAAATCAACCAAATCGAAGAGCAATATAAAATTTGGTATGTATTGAACTGAGTGAAGACATTTTATTTCAATTTTAACTTTTATATAAATTCAGTATTCAGTTCAATTTTGGTTTTTAGTTGTACTCAGTTTTATTTGGTTCTATTCAGTATTTTGTATCGAGTTGGTTGCAAAATTCTAGATTCATTTAATGTATGCATGTGAACATCATTCTAGAAGGGAAAAATATGTGAGAGACGAGTCACATGGAGACATCCCGCATATTGTCCAATCATGTTTGAAGTATTGTTATGGTTTGCATTCTCACATGCATAATGACTTTTTCCTTTCCACTTGTTAGGGAAAGCTTCAGCTCTCCAGGGTGATTGTAGACATGGTCTGCTAATCAAATTCAAGCTCATACTCCTGCCTGAGTTCATAAAAGGATTTATGAATTTTCAAAGCAAATGCCTGAAGTATTTCATTTTCAATCGCTTCCCCACAAAGAATTCTGGATCAATTTTTTCCAGGAGTTTATCTCAGATGGAAGGGACATTGGACTGTGTATCTTTACCAGTGACATTGAGAGGTGTTTCTCCATTTTGTATTCATGAACACGTCCTTGACGCACAAGCTACATCTTTTATTGAAGTAAAATATGGAGATTTTTTTTCATTTTCATATATTGATGGTTGGGTAATTGATCCCAAAACTCCATCTGCTCCTAGTTATGGCACTATATTGAATATCCAACTATCTTTAAACAGAAGCTACTTTTTTATATATCAACATATCTTAATCTTATTCTAACCAACGCCTGTGTCTCTGTAACTTCAGGGCTTGTTCTTCCAGACATGCATGCTTGTGGTTCACCTAGTTGAAGAGTATCCAGTCTGTGTCAGGTTGTCCTAATAGCTGCTCCTAAAGATGGTATGTATTTGTTATATTTTCCTATGAGTTCGTAGCTCTAATGTGAGTGCTAGGGGTGTCGTATATATCTCCGTAGTATACTGCCTCTCTGGCCAGGAACTCAACATTAGTTTAGAGTACCAAAGAGCCATAGTTCAAGTGGAACATATGTGATGATAGATTTATATTATGTATATCTATATCTATACTATATATAAAAGTATGAATCTCTCGTGTGTTTATTCTCATTGTGAAAATACTTTTATATCCTTAAATAATCTAAGTAATAAATCCAAATTAGTTTTAGAAGATAAAATTCTATCAAAAGAAGACTATTTAATAGTCCTAAATTCTAATGTCTCTAAATTATTTGGACATTAACGGTAAATACATTGGATTAAAAAAGTAACTAGACAAACAATGTATTATTATTTTGAGGGAACATTTGTACCCTTACTGGGGTATTCCTTTGGATTTTATTCCCATTTATGATATGGTCACAGGGATCAATTTTGGTAAGAAACTAGAGATTGTTGTTAGTTCACTTGCTAAAAGTGGGTTATGCGATCAAATCAATGCTGGATCTGATTCTCAGATAACTCAGTTATGGCTTATGAATACAATGTACAAACTTTTAGATATAAGGAATGTGACTTTGCTAGATTATTAGTGTTACAGGTCCTTGAGACTTGACATCACCGTCGACTTCCTCTGGCTTATCGTTGGCGCTCGTATTTAGGTTCCAAACTCAACAATGGCAACTAAACATGAGGGTTATGCTCGATGCAGTGACTTTTGGTTTGTCAAAAGAACGTCCTCGCATTATTTGACATTGATTGGGAGCCTCACTCTTCAAGCTACCACTTAAATGGTGAACTATTCTTTCTTGCATTTTTGCTTCACTTCTCAACCATTTAGTTCGGATGATAACCTTTCAATTCCTAAGACGACAAACAAAGGGGGATATGATCCTTCTAGCCACGGTTATCTGTGCAGAAGCTTTTGAGATCCTCCTAATTAAGTTGGTTGCATCCTATTAGACTGTGGCACTAGGGATATCCTTCTGCTTAAACTGTCATCAAAGAGTAATCACTTCTTCCTTCCTCCACTTAAACTGTACCTATCGATCCTTCTTATGCAGGGGACAACATCTATCGTGCTTGCTGGGCTTGTTGATTCGCTTACGCTGCTTGGCGGTAACTTGGCTGACCACAGATTCTTGTTCTTTGGTGCTGGATAAGTACCTCTACTCTTGATTTTCTCTTTTTCGTCCTCTAACTTCTAGCGGCTATGGAAGGAGGAATAATCAACATGACATAGAGCGGGCTAACCTGTTGATGATCTGATGAATATCTTAGGCAAATGAGGCACTGATGACTAATAAGTTTGCTTCTCAGAAAGATGAATATTGAACTCTCCATCCTATCTCCTTATTTCTTGTAATATCCACTCTAAGACCGAAAATCCATAATAAGTTCCAACCAATTTGGGCAAACGAAAATCTAATAAAAAAATATATGTGGAAAAACACGACCCTTTCCCCTAGATTGACATACCCTCATTTTAGTACTAATAATGACTATTTTCTGCACAACAGTGGAAGCTTTGGCTAGTCAATTAACACACGAACACTGTCATAAGGGAATGATTTTTCCTCCTTTTTCAATATAAGAAAGATCTCTGCTCATATTGCTGCAAATGTAGCTGCTAAAGCATATGAACTCGGTTTGTAACCCACCCTTGTACTATATATTTATCGACTCAAGACGTTTATTTTCTTTCTGACAAGGTGTTTGTATCGTTAGGTCTGATAACACGGCTGCCTCAACCTGCTGACTTGGTTAAGTATGCTGGAAGCTGCACGTACGCTTCAAGTTACAGAAGTTACAGATTAAGCTCCTGCTCATGATGTGCGTTGTTTTGAGCATGTTTGCTAACATTATGTATAATGTGTCTATATATGTGTGCCATAAGCTTCATCATGTTGTAAAATTTGTTCAGTAGGAATCCTGTTAGAGCATGTCTATATTGGTCGCAAAGAGTTGATAACGGCTGAAGATTTGGTTGTGGTGTTTAGTTATAGTTTGTAAAACGAATGTTTTACATCTTTGCATGGGGTGGAGACTTGCGCTGGATTGAAGAATACTGGAACATGATAGGAAGGAAAGAAAAACACAAGAAGCATATGAATAATTTTGTGTACCAAGAATTTCATTGTGTTCGTTTGACTTGCAAGTCGAGCGTTCTAAGTAGTAAGTGTTGACCATTGTGAAGGAATCGAAACAGTTTCGGGACATCAATAAGTAACGGAGGTGATAAAACAAAATATAAAAGGGATGAAATTTTAAGTTAATTGGGATATTCATGTATTTGCACAATAAATTAATTGATGTACGTCAAGTAGTGAAATCCTTCTTTGGTGAATGGCTTCAGAAAGCTCACCTCCAAATATACTCAGGTGTTATATCCACACAAGAGTAAAACAAATATTCTTTGTAGCACTTTTATACAGAACACCAGCGTGTGTTGCTTTAAGTCTTATTAGAAATTCAAAAGAGTGGAACTAGAAAAACACTTTTGAAGTGGAAAGTGTTCTTTAGTAAATCCTTGAATCTATTTCAAATTTTTAAGAAGAATGCAAAAAGAAAAATAATCTGAAAAGGAAAAGAGAAATAAGAGAATGGGGCAGAGAAATGACGACACACATCTTGCCAAAGGCTTGTTAATTGCCAACCATTCTCTCTATAGAATGAATCTTGGCCGGCTAAACATTCATCATGTCTTAGACAAGCTCTAGTCAAATACTTCATTATGTGATAGGACCTGGTGGTTCCTTGAGCTTTATAATAATTTGAATTAAATACATTTTAACTTTAGATGAGTAATTAATTAATTCAATCAATCAATTTTAAGTCCGCAATTTATGGTTTCTAATATTAATTAATCTAAAATTTGAATATTTATTAATTCAATTAATTAACACTTTTTGTTAATTAAATAGGATCACAATAACAATTCAATTATTTAAGTGATTATGTTAAACTCCTTTAGACTAATCCCCTCTCTCTCCTGGAATTAATTTAAAGATTAATTTTTCAATGCTGTTCGTATTTTGTATATGGGTTTGATTGGTTCACTTTCAATTAGTGTTGGGCTTGCTTATATACTATTTAATTCGACAACTAATTTGCTCTAAATTAATCAAATTATATTCAATTAATCACTATTTGGTTGACTCATTAATTTCCGCACATAACGGGTGACTACCTTACTAGTTTATTGAAAGATCAAAATATAAAGAAGTAACAATGGTTAAAAAAAAATTACTACTGAATTAAGTATAAACATTCTTACTATAACGCACACAAGACTGGAAATGCATTGCATAAGACCAAATCAAGTAATTTCGTATGCTAAAATTGATATATGCAATTTCTTTCACCTATTCATAATAATATATTTCTTAACCAAAGTAATATTCATAGTCAATCAAGACAAAAATATATATAAAAATAAATAAAAAAAAACTACCAATGCTATTTTGGAGAAGAGCCAAGTTGATTTCCTTAAAAGATTTGACCAAAAATGTATTCATACACATGCAGCGTAATATGATGGTCATAAAAACTAAATTGCCTAAAGCTTTGATCATATGCCTGTATCTTTAAGGTGTGAGTCAGCAAAGGAGTTTCAGAAGGCGAATTATTGAGCATCAGATGTTTGACCTGAAAGCTGTGGGTTATCAATAACCCTTTTAGGCTTCCAGTCAGATTCTTCCCGTGGCTGT
>NC_026146.1:12540920-12561862 GCF_000512975.1 Sesamum indicum | reverse complement strand
AAGAGCGTCACTATGCACTTGGTAAATATGACACGCCCATGGGTAGGAGTCGGGTACCGACCAAATCTTTTGCTGTTCAAACGTTGTTTCTTCACAAATAGATTCGGTAATGCAGTACACAGAATCGAGTTCTGGCTCAGAAAAACTTGGCACGGCAACACATCCAAGAGCGACATAACCCTGAGGCGCACGAGGATGCCAAATTGATACGGGGCTTCTGTAGTCATCTAAACAATTTCGCCAGACCTACACCAAGTAATAATTTGAATATAATCATCTTTTGATTGTGGCCAAGCCAATTGAAACCATAGAGTTCTAATGAGACCACATTGTTGAGTTTCTATACCGAATTTCTGCTTATCCTCCAATAATGACTGTTAAAAATCTCAATCATAAAATTTAAAGAATATTTTACCAGGTCATAACCCACTGGAAAGGCAAACATCTCAGATTTACGATATATAGCAGCAACATTAGGAGGATGGCTGCCAGAACGAGCTATGTCCCCGATTGAGACATACCTGTGAAGCAAAGACTTTTAATTAATATGGTTAATGACACTACTGATGGTTGCCAAATGAAAGGAAAAAAACAGTTTTTTCACAATAATATCAGGAGTATGATTCAAGATCATATCAAAAAAAAAAAAAGTGTACAAGAAGCAGATCTAGAACGTAAAATTACGCAACAGGAGATTCAACCAACTTACGATGCAACAGAACTTTAGGTTACAGCATAATACGTTTCTTTACGACTTAAGAAGCTACCAACATACATGAAATAAAAACGATTCAAAACAGCACTGTCACAAGTTGCCAGTGACTAATGTGGAGATGCAAGTAAAATAACACTGTTGAGAAGATGGCAAATGACCTGCCCAGGAAAATTTTCCATTGGCATTGGAATGAATCCAACAAATTTCACAGGGCGGTGGGCGATGCTTAGTAACATTAACAATAATTCTTCAACATCGAGGAGGATACATTAAAAAGTAACATTCAAGAACAGGGAGGAAATGCGACATGTATGCTATTGCTTATGTAAAGAAGTTAGGGGATGTGAGCCCCAGGAGGACATCAGAACTCACCCATCGGGACAAACTGGCCGCCAGATGCTACAAATTTCATCACTGTCCAAACTCTAGCAGTACCAAAAAATGTTTAGAATAGAATATATATATATATATATATATATATATATAAATATATCCACAAACTAAACGCGGATTGACTCATCCATCAAGGTTGATATTACTCACCTGTTTTCGGCACAATGTGCACCGACCTTTTGATTCTCTGTCGCTGCTCCAAATCCTTGCAAAATTAATACTGTGTTCTACAAGTCTCTGCTCATTGGAGACGGAACCTGAAGAAGAAATCGTTGCTGATGTGATAATGGCTCTGTGCTGCTTATGAGATTCTGTTGCATCAACTTCATTCAAAGAAGATACATGTCTTTGGCCTGAGGGAACCTGTGGAAACAACAAATTCACATGGCACAATGTAGTGCTTTATCAAATCAAACAGTAATTTGTTGGGAACTACAGACCTGTTTCATATAGGTCTGGTGTGCTTTCCACATCTTACGCACAACTGAGCAGACTCTAACTGCTTGTGGCTGTCCTTCCTCTGATATTTGTTCTGTATTGCACTTTATCACTCGAACGAAGCTTTCACCTCTCCTAAAGCTTTTCAGATGGATAATTAAATGAGAAGGGCTAGGGTAGCCAGCTTTGGCCAACTCCAGTGCCATCACTTCTTCCCATGGCACATCCCACATTATTTTGCAGGGCTTCTTATCCATCTTATCAGGGGCCACACACTACCCCATACAAGAAAGAACGCATCTCAATGTTAAATTAGAAACTATTATTCTAAGCAAAGGAGAGGATATGCTAAAGAATGAACAGAAATGCATCCAGCGATTACCTGCAGCAGCATGACTCGCCTATTAGTCACTAAGACAATCCGGTGATAGGGTACAACAAAATGCTCTTCATAGCAATCTGACCAGGCAAATTTTGATGGCTCTTTGAATATTTCAGTACATCCAAAATTCCGACTTGCTTCTGCAAGGTAAAGTATCATCTGAAACAGAAATTGAGAGGTCAGATTGTTCTAATTCCATATTTTGAAAACTCTCAGTGCCAGATTCATCATAGAACAGCTTATGGAGGACGAGGAGAAAGTTAATGTTGTCCAAATTAAACGCTAATCTTCTCTATAATGATAAGCTACATCAGAATTCCAACATCATCAGGACAGTCTCTTCATTAGGAAAATATGAAATTAATTCATCTGTTTGCCTTGCAAGAGCAAGAAGGCAGTTAAACTGATAGAGCACAAAGAAATTACATTGTTTGGTCTGAAGGGTGCACCATTGCCTTACAAAATGTGACACATATGACCTAGTATTTATAAATGTCAAGGCAATAAAAAATAGTAAAGTCAGAAATGAATTTAAGGAAACCATGACGAGATACCTGACCAAGTGCTTCTCTCTCCGAGTACTCTCGTAGTACGTTGTCAGAATGAAATACCCGTGGGTTCCGTATTCGCTGGAAGTCTCTCTTGTTATTTAGAATCTCTAAGAACCTGGAGCAACTTGCACCGATTCCATCAACAGTCAACGAGAAAAAATCTAATGCTCCACTCACTGGCTGTACAAAAAATCCCAGGAAAGCTTGTCCAAGTCCATGGGCAAGGCCAAGAAGACCATTCTGCCTAGCACTCTCCATAGGTTTCCTCACAACTCCTGACACTCCAAAAGCAAAACCTTGCGCAAGAGCTTCAGTTCCTTGTACAATTCCATCACCAACACCAGTAATCCTCCTTGACCACACCTGCATCCATTTCTTAACATCAGTAAGAACTTAATCTCCTGTCAATTCAGAAAATACTGGGACAATGTTACCTGCTTTGAACGAAGCTGAAGAAATTGCCCATCAGTTGAGAGCTCAGCAAAACCTTTGCTAAGAGACGCCAAAGTGGAGCTTGTCATGCCAAGGACATCTACAGAAAAAATTAAATGCAACGGATTATGGATAAGATCTCTCCATATGCGGTTTCCAATGGCCGATATCACAGCACTCTTCCGCAGAAATCTGTCTCTGTGCGTCACTTTCCGAAGATGAACCTGAAACAAAGGAACATATTCTGATAAAAGGTTCCCTGAATCTGGCAATTAATTTATGCATTTCCTCGTGTATAGTGCCAAAAAGAAATGGTTTTAAAAAACCAACTCATGCTCTACCAACAATTACACATCAGAAGCCATAATTTACAGTATAATAAATAAAAGCAATCCAATGAACGCAGAGGCTGTGGACACTTATAGGATCTAAAGATATTTCACAGGTAGTTAAATGATCAAGGACAGGATGCCAAACTGGACACCAGTATTCCCCGTCAACGTCTAGAAACATGCTTTGATATGTCAGAATAAATGCAGATCAAAAGTAATTGGACAATGGTTCCTGGATTCATACAAACAACAGTGTTTTTATCTCTGGACAAAGCTCATCCTCATGTATGCCTGTAGCATCAGTGGGATGATCCTTCCACTTCACAAGGAATCCCTGAGAGCATAATCGAGATGAACCAATCATTCCATCCTCTACAATGTCCTGAACAGCATTTTTGTGAAGGCGACCAAAGGTAACAGTCGTGACACAGTATTGGAAGGAGCGGCCTCGAAGAGAGCCAGAATCTATAGCCATTGAAGGAGGTCCAAAAGCACCCTTGATGAAGGGTAAAATCTTCAACACTAGAAATGGATCAATACCTACTCTCAAGGGAACAGTTCAAGCCAATAAGCACTAGCCCCAATTTTTTAGGACAGTTAAAATACCAATAGCCTGAGGTAGCACTCCCAGATGGACTTCATGATCATGATGAGGACCATTATATTCATCTACGTTAAACTATGCATGTACCTCAGCATTATAATCAACATTATGCGTGGTAACCAGTAGCGACTAGAAAAGGATTCATGCTGGTAGATCTGTAGAACCATTACAAGCAAATTCGGCAATAAACAATAGCAATACCATGCTGCTTACAATGCACACAAAAACTATGTAGACTACGGTTTGCAGATCAAATTAGGATGATATGTGGACAGAACTTTAACTGGTCCTAAAAGGTTGCCAAAAGTATTTTTCGAATGACTTGAACTTAACATCCCTACCAGACTATTGATGTGGGCAGCCTAACAGATCACCTCTTGAATGAATAGCTTGGAAAAATGTGAACCATCACAAGATTTAATGCAGGGAATAAAATATGCTATCGTAGAAACAGGTATATTTTCGGAAACTGAACCTATTCAGCTTGCCTAGAACAGAGGTTTTATGGAGAAACCTAAATGCAGAATGGCCAGAGTGGAAACAACCCCTAGCGGAACTAAATAATAAACAACATGGCTTGGCATGTAACCACTAAAAAAGCTTCCATTTCAACAGAATAGGAACCTAATTGAAGAGCATTTTCATTTTCTTAAGGTGACCTTGTGTCTTACTTTTCCTAAAATATTTCCTAAGAAACTATCTAGTTTTCCAATTTCCCTAAGGAACTTCCCATTTTCTTTGGGGTTAAACACTCTTTACCCCCATCCACTATACTCAAAGTCCCATTCACCCTGCAAACCAGAAACTATCCACTATACTCAAAGTCCCATTCACCCTGCAAACCAGAAACTTGTAAATATAACACTTGCACAATTAAATTAATTAAGTGGCCAAGAGTACCCCCTAAAGCAACGCATATCTGTATGAACACAATATATTTTAATATTTTGCATATTAAATCAACACTAAATTATTTCTTCACTAGGAGAAAAATATAATCTTAATCAAAACATAGAAAGAGTAATTAGTAACTTAAGCAATGTAAATTCAATTAAACTAATAAATTAGTATAATATATACACAACAAATACTGATCTTGAAAATTTTATTTTGAAAAGAGGTTTTAACCAACTGACCAAATAAAATTTGCTCTTTACAAAAAATGAATAAATATATCCAGTCAAATTAGATATTTCATTTAAAATGATTGACAAAATGTTGCACATTTTTTAAAAAATATTACAAAAAAATGTTCTAATTTTTCATAAGATATATCTGAAAATGAAGATGCAATTATTCGTCTTCATCTAAAAATGTCAAGATTAAGTAGTTATTGACTTAAGCAAGAAGTAATAATAGCTCTTTAGGTTGTTTTTTTAGTATTTGATGTTTGAATGACTTGGCTTAATAATTTCTTTATTGTTATAATTAAAGTACATTATTTTTAATCCTAAAGATCTAGCACCATTAATGTATAAGGACACAATGAGTTTATGTACACATATAATCAACTTGGAACTTGCGATACTACCAGCAAATTGGAATAGAGTCTATCATGCACACTGAACTCTAATACTGCCATCGTGACACTAACTAATTAACATGGTTCGACTAAAAAGAACTTAGAGTTATGATGGACATAGTCATATCTCATGAGCTACCGTATGTCCCATGTTTCTCTAATTTTATATTTATTTTTTTTAATATTCAATGAACATAATCCATGTCTAAGATAGCGTGATAGTCTCCAGCATAAGTAGAATCTCGCTGTTTGGTATCATTCAGCAGTTTCTCGCCACTGTAATAGGATCTTGCTCTTGGGTTAGGACACCCCTGACATTTGGTGCTAGATGCATCACAGGCAACCGCAAAAACTGAAGAAAAATTAGGCCGCTGATAATTAGGTGCTTTAGTTATTTTTAACTTAATCCCCTCAAAACATCTTTCTATAAACTGGAGACAAACAAAATTCTCCCTTGACTCATAAATTAATGATGAGAACGCCAAGTAACTAAAATATGGGTGAAACATCTAAATGAGCTGGATCATGGAAAATACAGACCTCAAACACATCTTGGTTCTTCCTAGTCTTTGGTTGCAATCACCCTAAAGTAGCAATGATCTCGTTAGGGTCAAGAGAAACTACACATACAAATATAAAATAAGACCAGAGATTGCATGAATCAATATTTTCTTAATGTTAACACACAACTTAGAAACCCGAAGAGAAAGAGCACTTCTCTCAAATGAGTTAAGAGCGTTTATCTAACTTATCATACAAGAACATAAAATAAGACAACTATAACTTCTGAATGAAAAGTCCTAAGAGTGTCAGTCATAAACCATAAAGGTGCTGCAATATGACACAACCCAAAAGGCATTATCTCAGCAGCCTTGAACAAAGTCTTTTACTAAGAATGCCTGGTGTGAATCCTAATTTGATGATAACCTTGCTGCCAATTGATATTTGGAAAGAGGCAAGAACCAACTAAGTGAGCCAACATATCACCAATTCTAAGTATAGAAAATCTATATTTGATGATGATCTTGTATATGGATCTTGTTTAACAACAGCCATTCACTATGAACTATATTTCTTATATGTGAGGGCTAGGAAAGTAATTTATCATATATTATTCCTTTTCTTAGTGAAAAATTCACCATATATGGAGATACATGAGGTGGTTATTGTAAATTCATTCTTTGTTTAATTCGACATGTTTTTTGAAATGGACAGTTTTCTATTTTTCATATTTAATTTAGACATCAATCAACAAACAAGCAGCAACATCAGACCTGAATTTTAAATGCATTCCCAACAGCTGAAAGAACAGGGCCCCATACACCGAGAAGACCGTGTGGCCTTTGAGCTGGTGCAGTCTCCAAAGTGACCTTCAGCCTCACCTCAGAAATGTCAATCAAGCTGCAACGACAGGGAAAAGGAGTTACTACAAATTAATATTAACAGATAGAATTAGGAATTCCAGCAAACAGCATTCATGGAAAGATACCAGCAGCAGGAGGCTGCTAATGAAAGCACCAGATAAAGAGCTATAGAAATTTATTTCAAGTAATCGATACTTACTCTACACGTATTTCAGGATCAACTTGAGTGACGCTGGAATTTTTAGGAATGCGATCTAATTGGAGATTGTTGAAGAAATCTACCAAAGCCCAGATGATTGGCTCATGGATGCTAAGCCTCCAACTTTTATCAATTACCTGTCAGATAATAAAAGGATTAATAATACCCTTTGTGAGACTATACTCAGAAATTACTTCAGCTCAGTACTGAAATATCTTCAGGACATTACCCGAATATAAACATAAGGGTAAATCTGGAGACCATCAAGGTTTTCATTGCGTACTGTTACAGTCATCTTGAACACTGGATGATGCACATCGGGAGTCTGTTCCGGTGCTAGAAGTACAGGCATTACTGTCAGGGGGAGCTGATTGTCTAGCTGGATGTAACCGAGAATAAGTTTGAACCTGGTGAAGGAAAAAGCAAAGCAATGTATAACCAGTCAACATAGAAGCACTCAAGGTATTGTTTATGCATATAATTGGATCAGGATCACAAATCTGCTGCACATGACAGAGAAAAATGTGACTAAACATTTGGCTAAGGAAAGAAATGAGGCATGCCATTCATAAGCAGATATCATTCACTATGCTGCCGACAAAAGAGTTGAGATCAGAGGCAAACTGGACACTACAAGAAATGTTTATGTAATTTGATGAGCACACAACATAAATTTTTTCAGAAAATAATGAACCAACAGTGGCGAATGGAAATGGTTAAGAAACCGTGTAATTTGTGATTATGCACTTAATGAATAGTTCATAATTTGGTTTCTTATAATTTGAAAGGAATAATTTCTTTCAACAATAATTTTCACATGCTGGAACCTGACCTATAAATAGAGGGGTCCCACATAATCCAAAATAAGAAAATATGGATCTTTAGGACTGTTGTCTATGGATGTAAGCCAAGTGGCCGAACCACACTCTCTCCCCATGTTTTTCTAGTCTAACTTACTTTGAACTGAACCAGACACAATAAGAAAGGGACTAAAGTGTGTATGAATAGGTTGGATATGATCAAAGTGATAGTGCTGATTAAAACATACATATGCTATCACGTAAAGCTAAAATTTTCATACTGAAGTTCTTGAAGCAGGATAACACCTTTCAGGAGACTATATAGTTAACAAAAGCAAATGTAAGAAGAGACTGCTACCTGCTTGTAGTCCCACCATCATAGCCAGTCAAATATGATATGAAGAATTTCTCCATGTATAAGTAGACCAACTCTCTTGGTCTGTGGTCCACAACAGAAATACCAACCACACCCAACTCTACTATAAGCTCTAATGGAGATCCTTGCTCTGGCATCTTACCCGGGATATGAGAATTTCCGCCCAGCACTATAGATCCACTTCCTTCTTTTGGAGTTGAAAGTAGTGCATATATGTTCACAAACTTAACAACCTTAATATCACCTATATTTTCAATATGGAGAAACAAACCAGAGTTGTCACCAATAGATGAGAACCTAGCTTTGTCCAAATCAAATTTGAGGACCCCAGTGTCATTGCCACTATAGAACTCAGTATCAATAACTTTTTGGCCATATGGATCCTCCCAAGAAAATTTTGCTGTTGAAAGTGGCTGTAACTGAATCCAAGCATCTTCACCAAATCCAGTTTGGCGAAATCTTACTGTACAGTTTCTTGTTCTGTTCTCAATCCTGTTGAACCACATTCATAATCGATCAGAACTATAACACAAGAAAAAGATATAGTATCCAGAGAAATGCGAAACATTGATGATCTTTATCATCCATGGGCCAATGATTTTGATGTCTTGGGTGTATCTGCATTTATAGAAGCTTTAGGCTCTGTCCTTATCTTAATTGTAGGCTAAGTCTATTCATCCCGAAAGGGAGCATTAGAATGTCTGAGCTTTCAGACAATAAAAAGAAAATGGAGAAAAAGTGAAAAGGTTTCGAAATTTCAGCTGAGTTTCCTTGAGCATACCAACTAAAAATTTGGCAACTGATAAATACCAAGGCATTGGTTTTACTAGATTGCTAACTACTGGAAAGATTTATATATATTCGCCAAAGGGCAATTCTGAAAACTTTATCCATTTAAATTAGAGGGATAAAAATTAGTCCAAAAGATACTATTACTTCAGCAACTCTCTGCTGCTGACACCAATAAATAGGGAGAACACATGATGATATTTAGAAGAATATTAGAAAAACCCCTGAACGCAATTCCAAGGAATATTAGCAAACTAGCCTGGAAAAAATAGGCTCAACTCTGCTAACCAGAGATGAAGCTGGGGAACAGTCTGAACAGTCCGTTTCTTGTGGTCCAGTTAATTGTTCTTGGAATTGGAGAACACTGCTAAAGCTGAAATATGATGCTTGGAAACTGGTAAAGGCAGGAAGAAGCAGAGCAGAAGAATGAAACCTACTAACATAACAGATAATGTTCATTGTTTGTAAAATGTATTGGCTTGGCTCGGAAAAATTCTCATTTTGGCCACTGAGAATAGAATTCTTGTGAGTCTGGGTACATGATAATGAGGACTTCGGCGCGTCCTCCCTTACAATTTTTTCTTCTTGGTCCATGCATAGGGAGCTTATTTTCCTTTTCATTCTTGATCTTTCAGAATATTCTTGGACGTAATTACCATTACAATTGCGAATCAGTGACATTTCTTAAACCCAATACCCAGGTGCAATCCAACTAGTACCGAAAATTGTGGAAATGTGATAATATAGTTGTTTCTAACTTTGCTGAAATCCTTGTTACCCTGATTAAAAATACACTAGAAGTAGTTAAACTAGCAGACATAGAATATCTAGGAAAGAGTACCTAATAGGACCATTGGCTGATCCAAGGCGGAATACGACTATAAAACGGGATCCTTCCTCATATCCTCGAATTTCCATTCGTAAGAATCTCCTTGTACCATCATGTTTCTTCAGCACCAAAGTAACAGTATCCTCCTTCACTATTTGAATAGGAAATGACCAATCCGAATCATGCATTCGTACCTATACAATCACAGCACAATAAGAGTGATGTGCTCCACAAGTAAAGGGGGGCATGCATAATGAAACAAAATGACTCATACAAGAACAAGACATATGTAGAATATTAAAACCAACTCTCCCAGTTTTTTTTTTTTTTTTTTTCTGATTATTCCCCAACGCTCGTATATATTGACACCCCATCCTCCACATTATTTAAGTGCAATTCAAAAGAATGCCTTCTTTACCTGTGTTAAGACAGTAGTGAACCCTTTACTCCCAGGATATGTGCAAATGGCACCCAGTACCATTCATGACATCTAAATGTGGCTATTGTTGTCTCTAAATATCTGGAACATACAAAGTTGGACCATAGAGGCAAAATAAAAACCTACTATGCAGACAAGACTTATCATCTCAATTAACGTAGCCACATATACATGCATTCTAGTTGTAATGCAAATTTTCACAAGGATAAGTTAAAATAATATTTGACCATTGGAACTTACAGAAGCACCATTTTCCTTTACATATATCATGTCCAAAGGCAAATGCAACAAAACAAAAAAGTTGCATCTTTATGAACAGCTTGATCTGACAAAATTCACTGAAAAGAGGAAAAGCTGTGGAACTCACCTGAATTTCAGTTGGTCCATCTGTTTTATGGTGTATAAAGGAGACTCTTGAATCAGACACCCATAAAATCTTAGGTTCATCTTCACTGCTGAACTTCAGAAACATATTTTGACCAACTCTGTTTGTAAAAGTAATAAATGGTCGAACACATATTACCTGACAAAAGGGCAAGTATAAGTTAATACAATAACACACAAATGAATTATAACCAAGGATATAATTACCTTTGTTGGCACAGATTGGTAGGGGCAAGGTTTTGAAGATACAAAGAGTTGCATACAATTGCCGTCAGCATTATAAGCAAAAAGATCCAGTGAGCCATCCTAGAAATTCAGAAATCAAGATGAGCATAAACCTTAACATACATCAGGATGTCAAAAAGGTGCTATTTACCATGGCCCCAAGTGGGGAAAGATCTTTAACAGGCCCAAACTGCTCTCCTCCAGATTGGCCTATAGATGCAGATAGACCGAGAGAGTTGAAATTCAATGCAGATGCAATTGTGTAACCCTCATGTATCTCCTCCTCAGTAATCTCCTCAAGGACGACTTCTTTCACTTTCTTTGTCTGAAGAGAAAGTGGATTCTTCTTTGATCTTCTAGCATTTACATCAACAAGCCTGAAACTAAGTGGTGGGCATCTAGCAATTCCAAACCAAAATGGGGAAAAGACTTTGACAATTTTCGGCTGCAGAGGCCTTTCATTGGTATAGTTTTGCTCAAGAATGATTTGAACAATCCTGCAAACAAAGATGCTGAGGTCTTAACCAACCAAACTGAAAATGCTTCCTTGGCATAGAGAAAGCATAAATGTATAATCTAGTATTACAACTATAACCTTCCAGAAACTGAACTTCTTAAGTTTATTGTCTTCGATGGTGAATTGTTAGAATCAGATAGGGGAACGGCCTCCTAGAACAGAATATTCAAAAACAAGCACAATAGAAAAAGTCAGACAGAGGAAAAAATAAGAGGTTCTAAAAGAAGACATAGGAAAGTCCACACAGACTGACGTGT
The DNA here is from genome assembly GCF_000512975.1 of Sesamum indicum. Lineage (NCBI taxonomy): Eukaryota > Viridiplantae > Streptophyta > Magnoliopsida > Lamiales > Pedaliaceae > Sesamum > Sesamum indicum. The sequence goes on along the minus strand of NC_026146.1, from coordinate 12,550,314 downwards.
TGTGGCAGCCATCCTTTTTGGGGAAGCAAAGAGAAGTACAATGGGTTTCTTATGTCAGCATTGTACACCTTGACAGTCTCACCCGGACCCAATACCCCTCTATAGCAGGCAAGAAAATGACCGCTTGCTTGCATCTCAAGAAGAGAAATTTCAGCCACAAGAGGGAGATAATTGGTGATTGATACAGGAGACTTAACCACAATTGTCCAATCCTGAATTGGATTAAAATGAATGTCCTTTGCAATTTCAGTTGATTGAGTGCTCAAACAGAACCACATAGCATGCAAATTACTTGATGAGCTTCCACTTATTTCAGAACAATATAAGAGCTTCTCTGTCTCTGTGAGAGTAGAAACACAAATTTCTGAAATTTCTGTTGACCTCTCCGCCTGATGTGACCGAGCAGACACATCCATCACAGAACTCCATGAATATTGATTAGCAGCCTCCACATTTAAGGGTTTCAAGTGCAACACATACAAGGCTGACTGAGATAGGCAAGGCAAAGGAAGAGGTATAGTTTCTCCAGGTTTTAGGGGCCCAACAATTATCTCTGATTTAAAATCCTCAGCCGCTCGTTTCCTGTTCCTAATCCACCTCCTTTGCCTTGCATAGTTTACATATTTCAATGAATTGTAAGATTCTGGCCACTTTAAACTTTCAGAATCTGGAGCATAAACCCATCCATCAGGTCTCTTGACAGAATTATCTACATGCCATTCATCAAGCCATTCCCAGCCTGCAGGCAAATCAAGCGCAGATGCTCTCTGTAGATGACAAATATAGTTAATAGTTGATCAGTTCCCCATATCCAGTCAATATTAAACATTTATCAGAAACTAAACCTGACAACAAGTTTCCATTCTTCTTTAACTACAGTGGCAAGAGGTCAGATATTTTCAAACAAAAAGGAGAAAAGCCAAATATAATTAGCAAAAATCATAATGTATGAACTGAAACTGCACCTGTTTCAACAATCAACCATTTTGAATACCATACAACAAATTGAAGACTTTTAACGTACAAAACTGGTAAGGAACAATTTAAATGTCAACCTCTGCTTCTTCTATTTCTCTCTCCCTATGTCTCCATATTGTATGTGTAAAAAATATACATATATACACACACAGACATACATATGGCATGTTTCAAATACCATATTGGAGACGAACATCTAAAATCTCTGTTTTTACTTAGAGATAACTTTAAGCAACCACTTGCTATCACTGTAAACGTTTTTTGCTCCACACCAGAGAAAGACAAAATATCCTTTTAGGATCCATTTGGATATCATTTATGAAAACGCGATGTATTTCTAGCTGACTCAAAAGGATAGAGGCTAATAGGGATAAACTCCTCAATATATCTTTAGAGCAGTTATGTTCACTGTAAAGAGAAAACAAGGATGCAATTTGTTTTATAATATTGTTCATTTAAAGGAGATATGAACTCTATTTGTTTCTTACGTATTGATTAGGCAGCATCAAGAACACATTTTTCTGCTCATCGACTTACCCCCTCAAAGTTAGTACTTGAGACCCAACCAAGAGTGCTATCATATTTCTGAGATTCAAAATGCTCATCTGTTGCAAAACTTTCTTCATACTTAGCCTCCTTTCTCTCACCACTTATTGACTCTGCAACTCCATTTGCAGCCTTATGCTTGAGGCATAACTCTAGAGTAAAGTCAGTGTTATTACGAACTGATACCAAAGATCTGAGGTTGACATATCTGTTCCCATCATTTACACTCACTTCACTTGCAACTACATCATTGCCTAATCGCCAACAAGCAGCAGGTGCGCCATAGTTTAACCTCAGAGTGGTCCATGGTCCATCCTCAGTCGGACTAATCTGAATTGAACCAGATCTTCTGTATCCATTAAATAATTCCTCAAAATGTTCGGTTTCAGATCTAGGAGGCAGGAGCACTGCACATTTGATTCGACCAAGACTTCTGCATCTGGCATCCAGCTGCAGTAAAAGGATCATGAAGGTGAGAGTATTACAAAAGACACTCTATTTCAGGTCTCTAGTACTAGACACACTAACCAATAAAGGCTACAGAATTTCAAATAAAACTAGTCTGTGTATGTGTGCATGAGAGAGAGAGAGAGATTCACCTTGGTTTCACGAGAGCACAAATCTATCCAAATAAATTCATTTTGATAATTATTAGAGTCAGTGTTGCCTTGAAATCCAGTCAGCTGTTTCAAAGAAGAACAACAGTAGCCAACAGGCTCACCTGCAAAGGAAAGGAGAAACGTTTTCTTGGAGACTCCATTTTCAATTTGTATACAAAACTTACTTCCCTAAGCGCAACAAAATAGGAACTCAGTAGAAAACACAAACACGAATCAAACTTTGGGTCGATATATGTTCTGAATATGACTATGAAATCTTACATTCGTAATCCTACTCCATTAGGATGGCATGGTTCTATTTGTCAGGTAAGGAAATTAGAGAAAAAGAACAATATAGAAGGCAGAAAGAAGTTTCTTTTAAATTTTTGCAGATGAAAGAGAAGTTTGTTTTAAACTTTGGCAGACGAAAAAGAAGTTTGTTTTAAACTTCGGCAGACGAAAAAGAAGTTACTTTTATACTTTGGCAGACAAAAGAGAAGTTTCTTTAGTAAATGTTTGGTAAAGTTCAGCATTCCAAAATGGGCCAATGCAGTTTTCAGTGCTGCGGTGCCTTCTGCGCTTGGTCTAATGCAACATTTTGCTGCCAACTTCACTATTCCAGTTGTGTCTCCAAGTTTAGGTGCTTTTGCCACTTCTTATGGTGAGTGTTCTAATCGCATGTTCATACATGTCGCGACTTAATTCCTTTCACCTTTTTGTCTTATTATGGTTCCTATCCCCTGTGTCTGGGTTTGGTAACATTGTTCTGCAACTCTCTGCACATCCTACACATCGTGTTGGATAGATCACATAAAATCTACTAGTTAATGCAGCTATGTTGGAGGAAATCCTGTGACTTGGCAATAATGTGAAGGAAACTACACCGACTAGATCCAGTGATGAAAGCTGAATACAGGGATACGACACAAACTGTTAGAGATGTACTGACTAAAGAAATTACTGGGAGAACTGAATTGGACTTTTATTCTTTTCCTATGTACTATCATAATCAAGCCACTAGCCATTTTGCTACCAATGTACTCTTCATGAGACTAAGCATAGAGTATGACATGAAGCAACATCAATATTATGTTATCAGCTTCAAAAATAGACATCTAACTGCCCATGGTTTGTGCCATGCTCACAGAATGCATGAATATAAAAAATTACCTATCCCCATCTCATTTACAGTGAATTCCAGCATGCAGCAGTCCTGTGAACATCGGATGAAAAAGGAAGTAATATGAGAATTGAATGTGAATAAGTTCATAGTTACCTGAATGGATAAAGAATTGACAAAGAAAAGGAAAATTATGTACAGAAATCTTACAAAACTGCTATGCCAGACAGGAGCTAATGTTTGAAGTATAAACATAACAATGCAAATAGGTGAATTGGCTGCAGTATGCACAACATAGTAGCTTTGGTCACTACTCTCAAATATAGTTAAGAACAATGAGTTATAAAACCAACATTATCATATCAAATTTGATCAAATGAGATATTCGCAGGTACAGAGACCTAATGATTTGGATTGTTATATAAGCATTTATATATTTTTTAGCCTTGAAGACATTCGTAGTGAAAGCTTTACAGTGGAGAAGCGCTGATTTTGACCAAACAGAGTCAAGTAGATTCTATTTAGGGAAAAGTTGCATGCTAATTTGCAGTGTACTGACGCACTGATGCAGCTAAGCATACAATGAAAAGCATCTGAACTATAAGAGATGGCCAAAAGAACAACTAAAGAATCATGATTGGGTGGATCTTTACCCAAACTAGAGCGTAGAACATAAACCTAAATAGATGCAACAGAGGCATTCAGGAATAAGAAAATAAAGCAGGCTATAAAGCCAAAATTAAAAGGGAAGAAGAAAAACAAGAAAATCCCAAGATAATACATTTTCACATGCACAAGCTATATGTGATCGTGTATATATGCAGACAAATATCTTCATAAATTCAAATCAACTAAAAAGGCCCATCTGACATTTGCAAAAGCTTTGCAGCATGTGTGAATAAATTTGGTATTTAAAAAGCTAATTTATGAACGAACCATTGAATCAACTTTGAAAAAAAATACTTCATTCCACTTCACAAATTCAACATCGGAAGATTCGGAGCCATCTGACCCAGACCCACAGGTTCGTGCACTTTGTTGGTGTAGGTATGATTGACTAGGGTGATTCTGATCTTCATAGACACGGACTCCAACACTGTATTGCTGCGAGGAGAAGCCTTCAAGCTTGGGAAGCTGTACATTTAAGCAGATGACATACAGGATGAGAAACAATCAAAGATACGATGAATATGCAAAAGTAGTTTTGTGCACAAAGCTTTCACAACACCACTAATGTTAAAACTAGCTCGCTAGTGGAAAACTGATATTCAAGAAGGCCACAGTGGATAGGCATTGCTGCAATTTTATGGGGTTTTTATGAAATTATAATTTTTTAGGGGCATCAGTAGAAAAATATTTGGAAAATAATATAAAACTGGTCCGAAAACACAGTTACAAACAAGCAGGGCCAGGATTATCATCTGGAAATTCTAAATCTAATATCACCCTTTCCAAGTCTTTTCCATTCTTGTCATCACTCTCTTTCATGAGGTTTTCCATTTGTCTTCTCTGGCGTCAGTCTAGACTACATTAAACTGTGCTGATCAAATCATCCCCTAACCCATAATACAAATATCAATTTATTGACCATAGCCCTTAAGCCAAAAATTATTAGCGCCATATGTCTGGGCTAATACAAGTCTAGATCAGCCATCGCTAATGAGAGAAATTGACAATACTGATTATACTTCGAGAAGTAACATCCAATAATATTATTTTATATTCGGAAATAGCTTGATGCTGTTGGCTGAAATAAACACATTAAGCTATAATATTAAAAAATATAGGATGGTCTCAAACGTTATGTTCCAACAATGCAGTGTACACTTCTTTGAAACAATGGCCTTTGGTATTTAATGGATGCATCACTCTATCTAGAATTACTACATCTAGAATGAATGTTCATTGGTGTAATCACTGATCAAAACTCTTCCCTATTACAAATTTAAGCTTGACATATCTAACTTTCATGATCATATGATTCAATAGGAATTTTAGTCTGCCGATAAGCAGTTGTTTCTATTATATTTACTTCTCTACAAGTTTACTGAATTTTTAGATGTTTGAAATATACTCTTGTGTATTTCTCTCGTATTTCCCAATGCTATTACGATATACATGACCCATAAGGAATAACACCAACCAATATTACGCCAATATTATGGCCCCAAACTATGCAAACACAAGCAAATCTATGCTTATACCTAGTCACATATGTTGGACGCCATTAACCAGGATGGGTTACTCAACCTTTAAGAGTGTAGAAACCTATATAAGCTACAACCATTACGTTTCCAAAGTAAAGCATTGCCCTGTAAAAGTTCTTGTGATAGTGCATATATAGCTGTTCATTAAAGTAATTCAAGAGAGTAGATATTCATGAAATTATTACTGTTAACTGGAGCTTGCTCCAACATGTTACTGAAACAAGTTTATCATGGTTATTGCCACATTTCAATCTTGAATGCGATAAAGGATAAATATTGATATTATCTAATGCAACTTCCTTTCTTCTATTGTTTTTAGCATCATAAGTTGAATTTCCTTTTCATTACAGCACTCGAGTTAAGTTACTAATTTTGTGTGACCAAAATAAAAATTATCAATTTGAGTCCCATCAGGTACTTTATTGTTCAAGATGGATTTCTAGCAACCTTCATATGAACTTATATCATCCACTATACCCTAACCATGCATTTGTTCGTTCTAACATTTGTCATTATTTCATGTTGACATCAGAAAACTAAAAAGTAGAGTTTCAATGTTCAACTTCTTCCTATCTGTCGGTGATACAACGAGCGGCTTCAATGATTAGAAAGGCACTAGACACTTCAAAAAAAGGTCGCAACCATTTTCTTTTCCTTTTTTTTTCGGTTATGTAATATGGCTGTTCATGCACTTATGGCGGCAACATTCATGATTGTGGTAGATAAACATATATACATAGAAAGAATGACGAAGGCTCCAAGTGGCGATACTACCAGATGAGGCTTCTTAGCGGAATATTCATGTCAGGATTAGGGGTTTAGCTGCCACTGACATTTTATGTACATTCATCAAAAAAGGGAAAGAATGTCAAATGGTAATTATAAGGAGACAACATTGTATCACATCAAGTTCCATACAAAATGTACAATTACCCAAAAGATCAAGAATACTATTTCTTGTTGGCAAACTCCAAAGTATCTTGCAACAAATTAACTAGAGGATGAGAATGGATGTGAACAAAGCTTAATTGATGGGCCTCCTTCTATATAAACATGCAGTTGAATCATAATTCATAACAAGCTGCCATGCTGAACAACCACCTCACAAAAAATTGGAACATGCTACTAAGTGCATCTGATTGTTAATATCTTCATCTAATGACCTTGTACTAAAGCCAACTTTATTTCCTGGGACCTAGAACAACAATTGTATCAATACGGTGAAGGGCTACAATCCGTAATTAACAACCACTCATCTATTTATGCCAATGGAGATGTTTCAGTTAAACTAGTTGTATAATCAACATATATCAATCCAACTGCTATAAGGCTAGCACAGGATGTGAGACAAATCCATCTTGTTTCGTGATCAAGAGTTAGAGCCATTCATGAGTTCCAAAAATTGTTCAACCTGATTTAAGTTATTGGAGGACTCCCAAAAAAAAAAGAAGAAAGTAATAAGTTGCTTGAAAAGGAAAGACTTTTAGTGAACACACCTCTGCTTCAGCTACTATAATAGTTAACATCACTGGGAGTTTCTTAAGAAGACCTCCTTTCAGATGAGAATCCAGCATGTTGTCTGGAACCGGCATTTTTAGAGTCTTCCTATCTCCTGCTGGCATTCTGATTATACTGGGAAGTCCTTTTAATTCAGAAGCCCTGATAAAAATGTCCTTCCCAAGTTTATTCTGGGGAACAATGTAGTAATTTTTTCTTTGATGAACAGTAGCCATCCATCTGCCATCAATATTCGGAGAACTTGCTTCCTGTTGACAAAAGTAAAAAACCAGTCAGTAGAGGCATATTCTCATGATAGATATCTCCCTCTGTCCAATGTAGAATGGCTATTCCCATTTTCCACCAATTAATATAAGCCCTATCAACAGAAATATCAGACAACAAAAAAGTTTAAGTCTCAATCCAGAGAAACTAAGTTTACCTCACATGATTCTTGGACATGGTTGAGATTATTCCAGCTTGCATAGGCTTGTAAAATCATATTGGCATTGGAAACAGACATATTCAAATTCAGATCTCTAGTAGAAGTAATTCGTAGCTGAGAAGCTACACCAGGAGCAGTAGGACTACTTTGGTACCTATATACAGGAAACAACTCTTCAGAGGATAAGCACGAAAACACATATGCAATTTACTGAGTTTCTCCAGCAACTTAGATTAGCCATTAAATAACGTTTGGGCAAATGCTAAGTAGCTGACAAAATCACAGTGCACCAATCTAGTAAGTTCAGTTTAGACTTGTGAATGTTATCTACGGACTATGTTTCCACCTTTGAGTCCATCTATTACTACTGAAGTAAACTCTGAATGGTCATGTCCACATCCAATGGTCTCCACAGAAATTAGTAATAGATTTTCATGATGAAAGGGCACCAAAATATGTCTCAAAGATATTAAATGAGGTTAACCATATAGAAGATAGCAAAATATTTCTTGAAAGTATATTACCTGAATAAACAACAAAAACAGAGATAAAATGCAAGAGTAAGAGATCAAAATTCTACTGATATGTGTCCAAAAAGGCCGAACATGAACACTAAAGCAGCAAGAAGCAAGTCATAGATCACGGATGTGATGAAGATGACATTTGGAGCAATAGTATTATCCAGAAGCCCAGCTACTGATAAGTTGGCACCACTAAGCGAAGCAAAACAACTCAAATACATAATGTGATGGCGAAAGGCAATTACAAACATTTCCTCCAAGTTATAAGGATTCAATGTGCCAATCATTTGAAAAGCCATGCTCAAACTTGATTTAGTGGCCAAAAACCTGGGAAGGATTCAAAATGATTTAACTTCATACCTCAATGATCCTTCAACTGGTTCAATAAGAGGCTCCCATGACTCATATTTATCATTGTATGACCTAGCAGCTAAAGAGAACATCATGCTGGAATTCAAGCAATCAGGTCTTCCACGCAAGCTGAATCCTACACCACTCAATGATACATTACATAGTGGAACCATCTACAGTAGGCAACGGCAATAGTCAGAGAAAGAAAACTACTCTGTAGATAAAGATTACACGTGTCTCTGTTTATAACCGTGTGATTTTACAAAAATATATATGAATGCACAAGCATGTATATGCAAAAAATTTTGTAAAAACACAAGTACTGCATGCATTTATGTATTGGTCAACCAAATAATCATTTACAGTTAGTAAGGTAATTCTTATTCCAAACAAGCATCAATTTGCATTGCATCAGTGAACACAAGTGGAAAATCAATCAGCTACAGTAGCATTTCAGTCCCTTTATATGTTCATTAAGGAAGGATTAGAAATCACCCCATGTAAATATTTAGCTGGAACTGCAAAAAAGTTCTGGTTATAATCTCAACTATGTTTACAATACCATGTCTCACTGAACTGGGCTTGGCCGGGTTTCCGATCCCCACCCTGAATTGGGAGGGTTTCTGGATCCCCACCCCTACACTGAACCCCATCTAAAGGAGGATCTCTTAAGATTAAAGGTAACCGGAACCAATATCTAGGACAAGACAAGTGAAAAATTAAGCGCATTGTATAATAGAAAAAATATCTCAAAAGAAAATAAGAATCTCCTTCCAAATGATTCTTTACCTGAAGACTTTATGGCTAATCATCACAACACTCCATGAACCACACAGCACTTTATATGGAGCTAAGTTGAAAATGAAAGATTGTCATGTGATTTGATGCAAAGATCAAGGGCTCATCCTAGTAAAATGGATTTCACCTAGTTCAATGATGTCAAGTCAATAAGAAATTCAACCAACCAAACGCCTTCGTAGGTGTTTTCATCAATCAAGTCATAATGAGTATTAAATGATCACATCATTCAAATTGTCAGAATAGAGAACCATTTAATATTTAATATCTCTAGCATCCACCTTGCATGTAGACGGTATTCTTTTCATGTAGTCTAGCAGATGAAACTCTTT
>NC_026146.1:12531324-12540910 GCF_000512975.1 Sesamum indicum | reverse complement strand
GATTTGAACTTAAGACCTCTTACCATATTGAATGATCACCTCATTAAGTTTATACTAAGTTTAAACTGATAGATACGAGAAGAATTATTTGATATTTAATATCTCTAATAATTGTATTAGTGGCTATAAAATATGTGAAAGTGGCATGCCTATACTGATCTCAAGATTATCCTCACCAACAATAAGTTATACCCGTAAGTATCCAAAGGATAAAGGACTTTTCAAAATAAATTGATAACAAACAAGACCAAAGATTACCAGGCCACCATAATCATCAAAAAGAGCTGCGGAGAAGGTTCTTATTTCTGTATCAATCACAGTATCATCTGAACCACTTGATATGTCTGGACCAATGAGCTTCAAAGCAAACCTCTTAGGAGGTTTCTTGAAACCACTCCAAACAATGAAGGTTCCCAATTCATTACCAACTGTCCATATACTAAATGGCTCTTTTGTGAACTTGGTGTCGGATGTGTCCCATATACTCTCATCCAAAAACTGATCTGTTGAGATCATATCAGCCCGAATGCACCTGAAGGAGCTGAAATCAGATTGCTTAGGCGTGCCTTTACAAGCAACACAGCCTAATGTAACGAAACCTGGGGGAGCTTGGGGCATCCAGAAGGATATACTATCCGTTTTTCTTTGTTTTTTAATATGTCCAATAAGCTGAAAATCTGAAGGGGCTTTATACAGATCAGATCCTTCTGAATCTTGAAGCACAATGCAAGCATTTGGAGGTTCATACCTGAAAACCAAGTAAAAACTTAAGCATACTACACCATGAAAGAGATAGTGAGATTAGGTAAACCAATATTACACAATTTCTTACCCTTGAATTGCAATATCACCAAAATATACCATTCCTTCAGGGACTACCGGACGCCAGATGGATAACTTCTTTCTTGATCCAGAACCTTGATTCCACCAGATTAACCGAAAGGTAGCAACAGCTTCAAACCTCTGTCTGGAATTTAGAGTTGATGACCTCTCCGATTGGACAGTGTCATCGCCAATAGAAGCAGAGGCTTCATTCTCTGAGCTCTTCAATTTTTCAGGAGAAATTTCCGAAAACCCAAAAAACAAATGACGCAACTCATATGCTCTCTGAGTCAGACTCAAAGTCAACCCGCCAAAATGCCAAGTTGGGACATCTATAATCAGAAGATAGACTGCATCAAGCAAGTATATATGGACAACTATGCTTGCAAAAGGTCGTGCAATTTGTTATTTCATTTCAGACGATCTCTAGGGTCAAGAAAGGTATGTCTTGGAGTGTGTAAGAGCTACAACCATGTTATAAGTAAAACCATAGGGGTTCATAATTTGATTTAAGAAATTTGATGAACAAATAAGCATATAAAGAACTCAAAAAAGATTTCCATACCGAGAGCCTGATCCAATACTGATACAATCTCTGAGGCCACAGGGAGAAACTAAAGATGCCAAGACACAGAAAACTGAGGAAATTGGAGGCTGTGCATTTCCTGGAGAAGCCACACAACCCAGCGCTACGTACCCTTTTGGGGCTTCAGGGAACCAAATCGAGCACATTGTCCCCCCCTCGGATCTACCTTTATCCGAAGTCAACTCAGAGCCATCAACACCTTCAGCCCAAAGGACATCATTTGAAGAAGGAGACCAAACCAGAGTGAAAGATTTTGGTCTCTTCACTCGTATTAAGCTAGTATTAACAGCAATTACACCTCTTGTTGGTGGCTTGTCACTGCCAAATGATTAAAAATTATTGGCATTGCTTGCCAAATTTTAAGAATTGGAAAGGTGAAGGAAAATAAAATTTACTAACGTCGGTGTCAGATAGTCACCGAGGACAGCAAAACCAGTTGGTGCACGAGGTCTCCAAAATGCATATACTTGGTCACTGACAGGATCTGCAGAAAAAGATAGGATTGTCATCGCTGCAGATATTTCCACATATTTATATATTATATATTATATCCATACAATATATATATATATATATGTGAGTGTGTGTGCGCACGGGCCGTACGTGAATATCAAAATCAAAACAACAAAGAGAATCAAGCACCAATTATATCATAAATTACTTTTTATCATCCCAACTCTATCAAACTCAGAGCACAGAACAGTTGATTTCTTTGATGTTGTTCTTAAAAATGACAAAATATCCTCTTCAACAGCCAGGAATAGTCTGAAGATGCTGAATGTAAAATTCATGAATATGTCAGAGGCAACCATCTGTATGCTAGTTTTCCCAGAAGCATTAGAGATCTTTATAGATGCATCAAAAGGCTCCAAAATTGTGATTCCATTACTCTCCATGGTTAAACCATGAGCTTCAGCACTCATTTCAACAGTATCCCCATTCAACACAAGCCTGCACAAAAATAAAATAGAATATTGTTTCATCAGAATAGCGTGCATACAACAACAAATCTATATCCCAATGTCATCATGATCCTTTTACAATGTTGTATGTACACAATGCAATTACACGTACACTATCCGGACCACAGTATCAAGTGATGGAAAATCTACATATGATACTAATCTCCATGAAAGGGATAACTCATACTAATCATATAAACAAACAGGATTCATCAAGAAGACCCTCACAGTGTCTTCTTGAATCGAACTAGCAATTTTTTGAATGTCGCAAGGACCTTGCTTCATGTAAATCTGCAGTTAAAACAGTCCGACTGAACCATATAAAAGGCTGAGAAGAGGTGAAGGCAATTGACTCAATCAACAGATTGGCAGGGTGCAAATTAGTCCATTCTCTATTGGTACCAACAGGAGGCTCTAAAACTCTAGTGTACAGCAACTTCATGGGTTCATTTGGTTGAGATCGATATACACAACTTGGAAGAGCCAAGATGATCTCTATAAGGAAAAATATTTTCATGCTGCCAATGATGCCAGTATTAAAGCAATTGTCTGTATCTACCCTAAACTGCAATGGAGAAGAGATGCTTGTTTTAAAGTATCATTTTCATCATTTATTTCAAATTTTCTACAAACTTCTTTTTGATATTTTCAATTATATGATTTCTACAATTCATTCTGTAGCTAAAATCAATAGCATAACACGGCATTACCTTTGATTTTTTGCTCATAGACAAAATTATACTTTGCCTTTCGGCATGTATTCATCACAACAAGAGTTCAATTATAATTTTCACGATTCCCGAGTTTATGTTATGCTCAGTGAAAATATGATAAAAGTTTATGATTGGTAGTGCATGATATGCAGCTTTCAGTCTGCATAGGACTTCTAGCATTTACAGTTTCAGTAATGAATACAAAGTTAAGTGTTTATGTCGCTTCAGGTTTTGCATCAATTTATTTGTCATGAAATTGTGTTGTTGAGAATTGCTACTGTTAGAATATTTAGGATTTGTGCATATCTTTTCTTATATGTTTTGGATAGCTATCTTTGACTGTTATCCACTAAGTTGTAGTTATCACTTAATTCCACCACTATACATAGAGATGGAATAATCACGAATAAATATTACGTTTTCGTTTCCTTTCCTACTTTCGACATGGTATAAGAGCAGGTTCAAGCAAAGAAGTGACAAAGAAATTATATATATATAATACTTGTATATATATATATATATATATCTTCTAAAAAAGGATAAAAAAAAGAGAGAGAGACCTAAATCCTAATTACCCAAAACCGCATCTGCTCCGCCGCAGGTCGTTGGGCATCCACTGCTATCCTTCTCCACCCGCCCCGCCATTTTTTGCACCCCAACACTGCTTCTCGCGCAGCCGTCCCAGCCACACGCACCTTTGTCTGCCCCCCCCCCCAATTGAGCGCTGCCACAGCGATCAGACCTGTCGCATCGCCAGTCCGCCGTTCTCCGGTAAGTGATAGCCTATGTGCTTTATTTTTAATTGTTTTTTTCTCTTCCCTAATGCTCCACAATTTGATTATTTAGGAGTGAGATGTTACCCTAAGATTTGTTCTCTATACCCTCTGCCCGTGAGCATGTGTCTTCCGTTTTTGCTAATGGCTACTGTCGACCAAAAAGGTGCTCTTGACACCACTGCTAAATTGAATGGTCAGAAATATATCCTTTAGCCCCAAGCCTTTAGGTTGTTTCTAGGCTATCAAAATAAACTGAAACGCATATTGACTTCTCCACCCACCTCGCTGATTAATGAGTCATGACGTGGCTTCTAAATAGTATGGCGGAATCTATTGGTGCAAATGTTATGTTTCCAACTTCTGCTAAGGTAATGTGGGATGCGTTATATGATATGTATTCTCATGACAAGAACATGTCACGTGTTTTTGAAATGTATGAGACTTTGCTCCTTCAAACAAGATGGTCGTACAGCTCCCGACTATCTCCGCCACACTAAAGGGGACACCTGATGAGATTGTGTTATATCACCGGTTGAGTTGTGATGCTCAGAGCTCAGTGGAAAATTTTGGGGTGGCCAAGTTCTTGTGTGGCCTTGACAAAAATCTGAAATTCGTTCATGATCATCTCCTAGCTAGTGACTATGTCCCTACATCGTGTCCTCCATGTTGCTACTAGTTCTTCTGAATCTTCATTTGGAACAACCACCGAGTCCTCGCCCATGGCATTTCGTTGTAGGGGTCGCGGCTCTTCCCGAGTCCGTGGTGGTCGTGGCCGAGGCTCCAATACTTCTACCAACTCTCGCTAGTGCACTAATTGTGGTCAAATAAATCATATAGCAGAAAAATGATGGCTCAAATATGGCAAACCAGAATGAGCAGCTCCGGAACCTTCTACACATGAATCACACTTGGTTACCCTTAGTTGTGAGGAATATGAGCAGCTCCTCCATCGCCCTTGGCTAATTTAGCTGCCCCAACCACATCTGCTTCCTCTCCGGATGCCTTTGTTGCATCACACGGTGAGTGTTGGATGCTAGATTCAAGTGCTACTACACACATCACTGGTAATCGATCTCATTTTTCCTCTCTATCTACTCATACCTCTCTCCCGTTCGCTTAGCTCATGAATCATACTCTACTATATTTGGCTCTGGTACATTCATCCCACACAGACCATTTTACCCTCACTAATGTTCTCTTTGCCCAAAGTTTCGTGTTAATCTACTCTCCATTAGTCAACTTACCAATCCACACAATTGCTCAATAACATTATTTCCTTCTTATTCTGTGTTCCAGGATCTGCAAACACACAGGACGACTGCTGGCGGTCATTGTCTTTACTTTCTAAACACATCTACACTTGTGGATGCTCGTGCTCTTTCTGTGCGTGCCTCCCCTCTTCCCCTCGTCAGTCATCTTGGACATCCGTCCTTACCTACCCTAATGAAAATCTTACCTACTTAGTCGACTAGCTCAGAATGTGAATCATGTGAACTGGGAAAGCACCAATGCTAGTTTTCCACCTCGTATTGACAAACGTAGTTCCTCTCCTTTTAGTTTAGTTCATTCTGATATGTGGGTCCATGTCGTATTGAGTCTATTGGTGGTTTCCATACTTTATTGCTTCTGCAGATGATTACTCTGGAACGACGTGGGTCTATTTACTCAAGGATAGATCTCATGTCCCTACTATCATAACTTCCTTTTGTAACGAAATAAAAACCCAATTTTCGGTCAGTATTCGTTTATTTCGTATTGATAATGCTCTTGAGTTTGTCTAAAAAGTAGTTTTAGTCTTAAGTGATTCCAATGGCATTTTACATCAAATCTCTTGGCCATATACCCCTCAACAAAACGATGTACGGAACACAAACATTGCTATCTTCTTGATATTGCTCGACCTATAATGGCACATATGCATATTTCCAAGTCCTATTGGGGACTGCTTGTTATCTTATTAACCATATGCCTTCCCGTGTTCTCAGTGGGGATGCTCCATATTCTTGTTCTTTTCCGTGGTAAGCTCCTATTTCGGGTAATTCCTCAGGTCTTTGGGTGTATGTGATTTGCCCATGTACAATCTCCTAATCTTGATAAACATTCTCCTCACTCTGCTAAATGTACATTTTTAGGGTATTCACTGGCACAAAAAGGGTATCGGTGTTACTATCTTAAGCCTCATCAGTCCTTCACCTTTGCAAATGTGACCTTCTTTGATTCCAGTGCTTATTACTCAACAACCTCTTTCCCCGCCGTTCAATACCTCACTTCCGTTACGTGTCTCGGCAATGCTATTCCTTAGCATACAGAACTATATACATGACCATTACAGGTGTATCCCAGACGTAATCGTTCAAGCACTACCACGTCTGCTGATCCACCTGGTCTTCTGTCACTGCAGCTCCTCGCACCCCATCCGCTACATCTGTTCCAATTGCTTTTCGCAAAGGTAAAAGGTCGTGCAGTGCTCATCCCTTGGCTCACTCTTTTCCTATCAGTATCTTAGTCCTATTATCATGCTTTCTTTGTCTCCCTATCATGTGTTTCTATTCCTCATTCTTATTGTGAAAAACTTCAGGAATCCGGTGCGTGGAAGATGGCAATGAACAAGTAGATGTTTGCTCTCAATTCCCGGGGACATAGGAGCTTGTGGACGTACCTCCTAACCTCATCATTGTTGCTTGTTGATGGGTATTTACCCTCAAATTTTGGGGTGACAATAAAGCTCGCGTGGTTGCAAAGGGTTTTACTTGGACATATCGGGTAGATTATTTTGAAATATTTTTCCCTATTGCACGCCGTAACTCCATTCGTGTATTCGTTTCCTGACAACTAATCTCAACTGGCCAATGTATCGGCCGACATAAAAATTGATTTCTTATACTGTGACTTGAATGAAACCGTTTACATGGAGCAACCTCCTGGTTATGTTGCTCAGGGGGAGAAGCAGCATATAATGTGCAAATTGAAATTGAAGAAAGCTTGTGCAAATTGAAATTGAAGAAAACTATTTATGGTCTCAAAGAAAGTCCTGGAGCGTGGTTTGATAAATTCAGTTGCATTATCCAGACCATTCAATTTAACAAGTAGTGCCAAGAGCATTTTTTTCTCCAACAGTAGCCATTAGGAAAAAAATGGAAGAAACACACACACACACAGAGGGAATAGAGAACAGATCTTAGGGAAACATCTCAATCACAAATATTCAGTCTGCAGGGCATGAGGGCACAGACAAAAAGCAACAATGGTGAATAGAGCACTTAGGCAAGGCGGGGGGGGGGGGGGGTCAGATGGGAGTTTGGGTAATTTAGGGTTTAGGTCTCTCCTATTCTTTTCCTAAAAGAAATATATATAAATAAGTACATGTATATAATTTCTCTCTCCTTTTTTTTTTTGGACGTTCTCTTATACCATGTACAGAATAGGAAAAGAAAAGAGAATGTTGTGTTTATTACCGATCGTTCCACCTAAACATATAGTGGTGGAACTAAGTGATAACTGCAACTTAGTGGATAACAATCAAAGATACCTATCCAAAACTAATAAGAAAAGAAATGCACAAATAAGAAGGATATTCACAAATCCTAATATTCTAACAGCAATAAACCGGTGGACATTCCTATAGATTCTAATCCTGATTTCTGGAATGATGACAGTAATTATTTGGAAGACAAGACAAAGTATAGAAGACTTGTTGGCAAGCTAATCTGCTTAAGTGTGACTAGGACTCATATCTCCATTGTCGTTGGCCTAGTTAGTCAATTTTATGGATAAGCCAATTCATTGGGAAGCTACTCTAATAATTTGAAGTATATAATGGCATCCCTTGGTAAAGGGTTATTATTCAAGCGACATGGACACAAAGATAAAAGCTTATGCTGATGCAGACTATGCTGGGTCAAAGGATGATAGGAAATCTACTTCTGGATATTGCACCTATGTTGGTGGCGTAGTAACGAACAAACTACAGTTGCTACATCAAGAAGAAAGGCTGAATATTTGGCTATGGTTCAAACCACTAGTGAAGTTCTGTGGTTAAAGAATCTGCTGAAAGAGCCGGGTTTCATGTACTGCTGACCCTGTACCTATGAACTGATTGTCAGCTATTCATATTGCCAGTAATCCTATTTTCCAAGAGAGGACAAAACATATAGAGGTCGATTGTCACTTTGTTCGTGAGGCTGTCATGAGTCAGAAAATCTGCACTCCCAGATATTTTTACCAAGCTTTGGCAGCAAAGAAGTTCGATATTTAAGTAACAAGCTGGGCATGATTGATATATTTGCTCCATCTTGGGGAGTGTTGGAATATTTAGGATTTGTGCATAGCTTTTCTTATTTGTTTTGGATAAGTATCTGTTATCCACTAAGTTGTCCTTACTACTTAATTCCATCACCATATATAAAGGTGGAATAATCAATAATAAATACTAAGTTCTCTTTTCTTTTCCTACTTCCTACAGCTACAACTTTATTTTGGTTTT
Organism: Sesamum indicum; assembly: GCF_000512975.1. Lineage (NCBI taxonomy): Eukaryota > Viridiplantae > Streptophyta > Magnoliopsida > Lamiales > Pedaliaceae > Sesamum > Sesamum indicum. The sequence continues at coordinate 12,532,568 of NC_026146.1, read as the reverse complement.
TGTCAAAATCAGGGATGAGTATTTTATTCGGCATCAATTATGAGCAAAATCCAGGAGAGGGGAGACCATATAATTGACAGAATATGTGACCGAAATGGAATGAGGAGAGCTTCCCTCTAATTATCCACAAATGGACACCATGTGTCATGTGCCAAACTTCACGGGAAGTGGACATGACAAGTGGTTCCATGTGAATTAATGTGAACCTCAAAGCAAATAAAATGAGGGAAAAGCACCAGTAAGAAGTTGACCTGCAGAATGCATCCATCTGTGCATGCAACAGTTTGTTAGAGAGCATAAGTTGCCCTGCATTTCTTGCTTTATTGTAGAAGGTGAGTTCAGGACCAATAGCCTGCACAATAACATATAATGAACAAATATGTAAGCAACAGTGCCTCAGAAATATTTCATGCATTTCTAAAGTGAGTATTAAACTTCAATATTCTGGCGATCATTATCATCCCCAAGTTCCTCAAACAAAATGTTACCAAGATGGTTAAATATATCAGAAAGTTCGTGCAAAACTTGGCACTTATATGGCATCAACAGGATGTATGTTCCTCGGTCCTCGGCCATCCCTACATATAGGCATAAAAACCAATTTGAAATCCAACCCCTGGACCCTTCAATGAGCCTATCCATGAACTCCTCCATAATTAAACCATCGAAATCCCACTGTGTCTGCTTGTTATTAGTATCACTACGAGTAATGGTTCTCAGATGATTTATCCTTAATTGGTGTCGTTTTTAACCAACTCATGAACATCCTCATTTTACTCATGAATGATGACCCAAAAGTTCAGGTCTTGACTCTTAGGCAGAAAGTAGACCCTAGAAAATATCAAAGCGAATAAAAGATGCAATCATAAATAAGTTTGCTAAATCTCATAGATATAATGTTTATTGAACGAGATAGGTAATATAAATTACTTACTAGATAGACTATTAGCAACTTTCCATTTACTTCAAGTATCAGAATACACTACAGAGCCTAACATGCATGTTGCCAACAAGTCAATAACCACATTTCACTATAAGCATTCAAGCATCCACCCTCCTTCATGTTCCAAGAGGAACGTTCATATTACTTCAATTCATGAATTTTATGAATTAAGAACTAATTGTATAGGATCTTAAGGGGGTGAAAATAATAACTCATTGACTAGTTCTAAAGCTGTGATAATCATTCTTATGCTAAATGTATTTTTATTAAGAAAGGAATAGAAGAAAATTACAAATAAGGG
>NC_026146.1:12525750-12531312 GCF_000512975.1 Sesamum indicum | reverse complement strand
GACTACATCATACATAAAATTGTTGATTATAATATGTCTAAAATGTTGTTGTTATTGCATGATGGATAATTCCTCCATTCAAAAAATTAAACGTACATTAACTTAACTCATGACTTTGTAATTGTAATCATTATATAATTAAATTCATATATAGACAGTGACTAGTTAGTAGTTCAAATAAATATGCATTAGATCACATAAGTATGTTTTGCGAAATTTATGTGTTAAATTGAAAATTGAGCAAATATAAAAAAATTTGGTAATCCTTACAATATGTCAATTTCAAGAGTGCTTTAGGATAGTAAAAAAAAAATATCAAACATATAACATATGGAACGCACTGTAGAGAAAATTTGTCATCCAACCTTGAAACTGTCAAAAGAGAGAGAACGTAAAATTTGGATTATGATCAAATCTAAGACAAAGGCCTTTAACTTAATTATCATTGCAAAGGAACAACGAAACTACTGAAAGAAAATATATATGAAGAAAGCTAATAATCTCAATAATTAAAAGGTATTTCGCACACAAACAATAATGATTTGAGCTCCTATAGTAATTGAACTTTATTGTTATCATTTCTTATGGAATAAAAATATTTCTCGATGAGATATTCTATAAATTAATAAATGGATTTCTTATGGAAACACATTTTCTAAATAATGGTACAAGCCTTTACTAGTATGTATAAGAGAAAACATCTAAACACAATGTTTTATTTTGACAATACAACATGATTATTACTTAATTTAGATGTTTATACATGTCATGTCTACACATACATAGGTTTATGCATACACAAATATCTATATGTATTTCATACAAGATTATTACTTATATGCAGTATATCTCGATATATAATGAAGGACTCCGCAGGAGTTATTAGTGTACGATAGACTATAGCAGGAACAACAATGGAGTCCATACATACATATAACAAAGTTGTAACCAAGTTATACATTTGGATAGGATGAGTACTACATGTCAAGAAATATATATTGAGAAAATTATCCATATATTTTACATATCAATTATACATTACTTAGTAGTAAAAACTATTAAAATATGGATTACTAGATTATAAATATAAAGCTAATATTAAAATATCAAAAGAAGAATGTTAGATAAATATAATCATACATGAATAATATATGCTCATTAACTATTAAGTATATTATACATTTATTTAAATTTTGGTATATATCAGGATATGAATATGTATTAATTCATAGGCACAATAATATCACAAATAAATACATGTATCTTATATCATAAGTTATATGCTTAGGAAAATTTAATATATAATAGCTATTAATATAACTTATATAGGTAAACGTATAATTTATGCATAACAAATATAGGCGCATATATTATCATAATAAACATTTTTCTTTCTACATGTGCACAAAGTATCCAACTAAATAAGAACCAGTGTTTAAGTTAGGGAATAACAACCAATAAACACTCCCATCTACAAAACCTGTCAAATGGAATCACTGACACAATTTATTGCTTGTTAATTGGAGACACCAGATTATGGACTCTGTCACATCATTCTTTTTCAATCTTTATCTGAGGCCCAAATTCATTAAATTTCCACCCAGATATAAAAAACATGATCAAATCCGTAGCAAAAACTATTGATTTTGGACGGTAAGATCCTATTGTCTTTGCTTGAATGAGTTTAAAAAATTTTCCATAAGCCTTGCTGGAGAATTCAGAAAGAAACAAACTTTAAGCAACAGGAACAGATGCACTCCTCAACTGGTGTCATACCTGTAACTCAAATATCAACTCTGTCGATCTGCTAGAAACAGCATTTTGTGATGCATGAGTAGTAGTGCTTCTTCCTGAATTGCGATCAGAAGGGCTTCCATTTTCTCCCTCTAAAAAGACGTTATCATTCTCATCAGCTGAATAGCAACTATTGGCTCCCAGTAAAATGCATGAATCTAAGTACGCCCCATTCTGGAATGATGAATAGAAAGGAGAAAGTTCAGATGCAATCGGAGCAGTAAGTTTAGATATGCATATGAAAAAGAGGAGTTACAGGAGGACCTACCCTGATGGTGACATTTCTGAATTGCAGTTTCTTTCCATTTCCAACATAAACTAAAGCTTCCATACTCGGACATGAGAGATTTAATCCCCATCGGTCTTTTAGGTACAAAGTCCCACCTCTTCCATCATATATAAAATGTTCAAACCTTTCATCATCAGCAACCAAAGGTTTCTGAGGTGAAATTGAGAATTCAGCAGTGGCTTGGCAGAAAATTGGCTGGTCAAGTACAATAGCGTCCAGAAAATGCGAAGAGTTAGCATTCTCATCATTTGACACATCACTACGAACAGTTGGGACAAAAAACTCAACAACTGCAAGCAAAAAATCAAGTGCCACAAGCAATTGTGGCCTCTGGATGCACAAGGAAACGAATGTTGAACTTTCATGGAATCTGGCATCAAGAATTAGAATTGCTGGAGTGTACTTTCTTGCATTGTTTGCCAAAGGATTGCTCTCAACAGTATTATGATCAATGTTTCCAGGCACAGATTGTGAAGGACTGTGTCCATCTACATCAGGCTTTCCAAAGGCCAATTTAAGCTCCTTTTCTGTACCTTCACGATCATCAACCACCACCAAATCTTTCAGTGTAGCTGATAGAAAACCTTCCCCCACCATATTAGACTTGTACAAAAGCCAAACTCCACTCACCTGATACATACAATCCTATTACACTGTAGCACTAAAAAGTTGAAGAGCATAAGAGGAAAAGCCAATCAAATATAAAGAAAGCAGGCACATCGGATCAAGGACTGCATAGATATGTTAATATCATTGCACAACTACCTTCAGATAAAAATTCTAGCGGAAACAAAGATATATATGTTTACATCTTTGCCCAACTACCTTCAGATAAAAATTCAAGAGGAAACAAAGTAAAGGAATAGTCTCACATCCGGCCAGTCTAGAACCAAAACCAAAACAGTATGCAGGTGTCCCTTATTGCTACTACACTAAACACTATTCTATCAGGTCAAGCAACACATGATCACGCCCAAGAATACCTCTCCTACAGGGTGCTGCTTGTATTCAATGTCTCTCAAAGCACATCAACAATGCAAGGCCTCCTAAGGCTCATGATTGGCAATTTTCAGTAGCTATAACAATTGTTTTCACCATAATATAAGAAATCAGTTAAGAATATATCAAGATTCCATGCATATTCTGTCAACAACTTGTGTTAGATATTCAATGTATAGCAGGGATACAGAAAAGCATTAGAAAGCATGGTTCACAGGGAAGAGGACTCAAACTCCAAAGACTATGATATAACCCAACTTTTTAGCCCTTCCTGGTTCTTTTAGCTCCTTAACCATCAGAACTCTAGGAAACATGAGATGCAACTAGGATCTTTTGTAACAAATATGTCATTGCTAATTATAATCATTTTAGCCATGAGATATTGCTAGTGCAATTAAAACACAAACAAAAACATATTTATGTAAAAACATCCTAAGAAATGGGTAGAAGATGTTTCACCATATATACCGTGTAACTGCATAAAACACCACGAGGTTGGAAAATCTCAAGGGTGGTTGATGATCTACCTGTAGAGTGGCAAGAGATGCATCCCTCGAAACACCATAATGAAGACAAAGTTCAACCATATTAATATGGACAGAAACCTTGGTTGCGACCCACGTTCCACTCACTTGAATTTCAGCTTTTGCAGGATCTAAAGATTGACTACCAGTGTGTCCCACAACATCAATTGAAGGGGACAAGACTTCATCTTTCAGTAGAGGCATAACATTTGGGGTCTCTGAAATATTAGCTTGTGCACATTCGATGATTATTTCATACTCTTTGTTGGATAAAGCTGCTTTGAGTTCTTCAATCTGAAATTTAAAAAAGAAGGCCCAGTTAGAATGGAAGAAAAATAGATAGTGCACAGTAGGTATTTAGTTTAATAAGAGAAACTTCTATCAAAAGCCTCAACTCCAAAGGATGGAAAGCAACATGAAAAAGCCATCAGCCTTTACAGATCTTAGGCCTTGAGATTGAAAGAATGATGTAATAAAAGACTTGCACTGATAGGGGACAATCAAAAAGTAAAGATTTCTAAGCTTGGAGTGCGATACCGTAACAGCAACTTCTAAACTTGGAATTTGATGCACTAAGTCACGTAGTGACCTCCGAATGACAAAGGAAACACCCTTAACATCTTGAATTATGCTCTCACCCAATTCTGATCCTGAGCCAACATTCAAGTTGATATCTTCAACCTGAAAGGACATCCAGATGTGATAAGGACATTTATCTAGAAATTAACAACAAAGCAGAAGACCTTAGCAACTATAACAATATAGCACCAAACTTTTTACAAAATTGCAAAGAATAAGAACAATCCATAAGTGCCTGGAAAGGATAAGTTAACTTTCAGACCAATGGAAATCAAAAAGGAAATAGAATTTTGCAGACAAGACCACATCTAATTCTTCTCATTTCTAGTCTCACCAGTAAACAAGCATGAAGGTGCAAAGCATCTTACAAGAATTTTCAAAATGTCCACATGTACTGCATTTATTTCGGTTTTGCTTCCACCAAACCACTTAAATGTGTTCTGGACGGTGATTTGGACAACATCAAGCTTCAAATAACTGCAAGCAAAGCCAGATTATATATGAATCACATCCCTGAGCTCGCACCCATTGTTTAGTTGTAAGTAACTGCTCTGGCAGCAAGCATATAGCACTTAGAGCAAACTTCAAACTCACTCAGAGCTATTTGTTCTTTTAGGCATTACTATGATTGGCTTCTTAAGTGAAAGATCAAACTTTACTGCAGGTGATCCTTCAATTTCACTTCTTGTAAGCCACTTCTCTGAATTTGTCACTTGATCTTTTACTTGGATAACATCCTTGGAATCACTAGGAACAAGACCCATAAAGTAGCTGATAACCTGAAAATGATTTCACAAAATCAGAGCAGATACATCTTTTAAGTTCAGGAGGACAACAAACTGTAGACTAAAAATTGAGTCACCTCCTGAACAAAGCGATTCAAATAGACAATTCGCACTTCAGACAGCTCCCCTTGGAGGCTGTAGTCGTAACCCTCATAATCTTCATCATCAGCATTATAGGAACAAAATACCAGCTGCAAATTCACAGCAGGATATTCGCAACTCAGCATGTGCTCAGAACATATGTTAATCCAAAGTCAAGACTAATATAATTTTAAAAAGATGCAAGTTTAGCAATTCTCGAACAGTTTTAAAAAAGATACATCAAATGAAACAAGAAGCTGAGTTTTAAAATGATAGAAAAACTGCTTGCTTCATGGGGAAAGTTTTGGGAGCCTGGTAACATCATCTTCTTACAAGGTCAGCAGCCCATCTTGTTTATGAATCATACATTTCAAAGCCTGAAATATATGTTGAAAAGTTTATTTAGTTGTCTGGATTTCAGAATTGTGTATTTAGAGGCTGTATCTCTGAATGTACATATGATAGCTATTCGGGCTATCATCTAATAAATGGAGACTGTACTGTTCTAGGG
>NC_026146.1:12517181-12525701 GCF_000512975.1 Sesamum indicum | reverse complement strand
TAGATCACCAACATTATACTTATCCCTACTGATTCAATGAAAAAAACACAATAGATTCAACCCACCTCTGTGAAAATAGAGAACTAAGGAGAAACCTAGGGATCTTTTCCAGCAGCCTTCTTTGCAGTTTTCTCAATACCTAGCCTTAATTACAAAGAAACTTATCTAATGCTACTACTAAAATAAAAATCAATTACTCAAATTTCACTCGTTTCAAAATTTTCAAAAGTACTTCAAATTGAATAAAAGTGTGGAATTTTATTTAGAATTTTCAGGTACATATTCTTTAAAATATTTTTTTAAAGTTCAAAATATTATTTTACATATTTTTCATATACTATTTTAAAGTTTACTGTGCAGTAGTAACTTAAAAAAAATCTTAAAATGTTCCAGAACATTTCTACAAAATTAATCATCTCGAAATGTTATTTGACAATTTATTTTAGTTAGATAATATTATTCATTCTCTAAACTACTTACATGAATTATGACTATTAAATAGTTTTCTTCTTTTATTGTTCTTTTATAACTAATACTTATTTATTATTAAAAGAGTACTTAAATAAGGTACGAATGTAATGAAAGCACAAACACTTATGAGATTATATAGTACATATAGAGGTACAGATATAGATAAGATCATATATAGTAAGATATAGATTCTGTTGGAAATGATGAAATGAAACTAATAAGATTTTTATGGGAAGTAAACATGCAATATGACTCGCACCAGACTCATAGAATAAAATGTTAAAAATTTAAACAAATAAGGACACATAAGGAGACAACTGCAAAGCACGATTAACACAATACAGATAGTAGTGAAAACCCATTTTTATTGAAAAGAATTAAATCAGTAAATCTATGCATCTGATAGCACTAGGCAAACTATTAGGAAAACCGTAAACCAAACAGATGCCAAGATGAATGCAGAATATAAGTAACAACTCATAAATACCTCGACAAATGAATTTCCACCAGGATTCCTCATATCACAGGCCCAGAAATACATATGACTGTCACGGAGACTGTCATCACTTATTCTGAGATTTCCAAGGGATGCTTTTATTCTGAAAGAAGAAGGAAACACCTGTTCCAAGGACGGAAATTTTTCAGACGCATGCGAGCATAATATCATAATTCTGCTACCAGAGTAAAGGATGGCATGTGCACCTTAATGTCAGTAAGAAAATTATCTTGAGTCAAAGTAGCAAGTTTCGAATCATTTTCCTTCATCAAGAATATCTCAGCACGAGCCATATTCAACAGTAAATAAAAAATCACTCTGGATTTCCCCTTCCCTAGAATTGATTTAACTACAGGCTCTTCCATTCGAGCTGAAGCCAGACCATCATTCACATTTTCCTTGGACACATCATTTGGTGCAACAGCTGTTGAAGGAGTATCAGTTAAAGTTTCAGAGCTATCCTCCGGGGTGTTAATAGCATTTACGAATTCCATGATTGCTAGTATAGTAGGCCTACGACAGTAAAATGACAAGGTAGAGAGTGTGACTGTCACCTGAAACAAAAAAAAGGGCAAGACTATCAAGATATATGCCAAATGTCCTAAGTGCAATGTTTTGTATTCTACTATGAATACGCATTACATATGGACTATATAAATTTATGTCATTTATCCAACCAAAGCAATCAGTATTTCCGCAGCTATGGTTCCCATAGATGATACAGACTGAATTTCATATGTCAAAGATGGCAAGCTATTCAAGAAGTGGAATTGACTTTGGTAGCACCTCATCGAGGAGATTATTCAAAACTTTTCTCATCACACCATTTCCCAGGGGTTCTCAGATTGGGTAATGTCACTGCACCAATCTCAACCTCAAGTGGAGGATCATTCAAAGACATGAACAACATTAAGGTGTTGTTTAGGATAATCCTTGATAGCACAACCATTTATCTGGAAATGATATTTTGACTATAACTGAACAATAGATGAGATAAAAAATAATACTAAACTATTTTCAGCAAAACATAATAGTTTCCAGTTGTGCATCACTCTTCCAAACTATCTGCAGAATCACACACATTTACGTTGATAACTTATTTTGGGTGTGTATTTGTAACTCCCAAGTGATCAATATAGATATACTCTGTGATAGTGTTATGTTAACAATGCATTACCATGCAAAGTTCTGGGTCCCTTCAACTCTCTCTCAGATATATTATCTAACGTGACATCCGCAGCCTCCTATACAACATATAAATTTCTCACACGACAGAGCATTGTGTTTCCATTAAATTAAGCAGGACTTCAATTGAATTTTTAATTTGTTTAGACTGTAATCAAACCTATGCATCATAAGACTGCTTCATAGTGAGCATATTGTGCATGGTATGGTGGAACATATAGACATGAAAGATCATGTGCATCAGATCATCATGGTGATATCAAGGAAATACATGGTACCTGTAAATGGTCAAACCTCATTACAAATACAAACTTACTTGTTTATCAACGTTGGAATAAAGTGATGAATTCTGATCGAAAATAACTATCTGAGCTTTCACAAAACTGTCTAATGCATCAGTAACCCTCATCTGACCAGCTTCCGTATGAGTCACATCAAAAGGCAGTAGCCCAGCAACACGCGTAAAACTTGGGGCCTTCAAGTCTGAGCTATCTGCTTGTTTGGTAATACGAGAGTTCAGATACTCCATTTCATCACCTGGTGAGTCAGGTACTGAATCATTAAGTTCCTCAGACACCTCATAAAACTCGTCATCTCCTTCATCTTGGCTAAAAACATTACTGGCTTGAGTTGGAATTTCAATATTATCTAATAAGGAAGGTAGATCTGCATTCCTGATGAATGATCTTGCTAGGTAACTGATCTGGGATGTTCCGTTGAGGCGAACTAAATCCACTATCTCCAAAGCTTTAAGAACTGTACCAATGAGAATATCATCTGCTCTCATCGACAGTTCAACCTGCATCAGATTTATTCAAACAAGTCAACAAGTAAACCAATGCACGAAATGCAAAATAGAAAAGATATGAGGATTAGCCTTACCTGTCCACCAATTGCTCGAAACTCAAGTAATCGCTTCTCCTCGGCAAGCAGCAGCTTCATAAAACTTGGATCACGCTACAAAATAGAAGCAGAAGTTCATGTTCAATGGTTTAGCAGGACTACATACCATGCAAAAGTAGCCTGAAAAAACTACCATGCTCACCATGCTGCTATAACTGAAACTTATCTTCAACTCATCCAGTACACCAGTCAAAAAAAATTTCTCCACCTTTGATGCATCCACTGAATCACGATTCTCAACTTCAGAGTCTTCTGAATCCGACAAGGTTTCAATTAGACCAGTAACAGGAGTAGCTCCCTGCACATACGTTCAAGCATTCTTCCACATAAGCAACATATTCACCATCAAATCATGAAACCACCATCCATTAAACCAAAAACAATCTGATAGCATGAGCTCATTCATCACAAAAACCAAATAGAGAAAATTTTGTGCTAAATCGTCTCTAACTCCTAGAAAGTGCATGATTAGTGGCTTAAACTTCAAACTTAGTCACTGAATTAGCACGCAAATACAAAAAAACGAGAAGAGATTCAGAGGCTGTAACTCTGGATAGGCAGCATGAGCTCATTCATCATAGAAATCAAATGGAGAAAAGTTTCTGACAATTTGTCTCTAACTCTAACTCCACCAGAAAGTGCACGATTAGTGGATTAAACTTCAAACTTAGTCACTGAATTACCAAGCAAATACCAAAAACGAGAAGAGATTCAGAGGTTGTGACTCTGGATACCTACCTATACTGGATGCCTTTGACTGCACTAAATGCAGCATTCAGCTGCCTCTCAAAATCATCTCGATCTATACCTCCACATGTTATATTCCACAGATTCTAAATTAATTCCCCTGACTTCTTGTAGAGAAGTGGTTGTTTTATACTCAGTATCCCAACAAAAGTAAGAGTAGGATGTGTATCTAGGATAGTCTCATGTTCAACTCCAGAAGACCTGATTTACGATACAAAACTGAACCCCCATCCCCCACTCCCCAAAAAAAAAAAAAATAAAGGCCAATGAAGAAACTAAAATAAAATACTGAAATTACAGGAGGAAAAGGAAGAAGAAAAACAAGAAACAGCAACACTGATAATAATAAAAGCAGCAGCAAAAACACCACCAAATGGGATTTGGCGAGCTGCAAGAGAAAAATAGCATCAAATCTGAACTTCACCATGATACCTATGCAGCCTTTTTATACTAAAAGTTAACAATTGTCAAGATAAAAAAAAAAAAGAGATTATAGTGATGTCAATGTAATAATTTTCAAATGTAGGTCATATGATTCTTTTTAAAGTTTTTGAGGTTTTATTTTCCATATCATCTCTCTTTTCTAGGCAGAAATACACATGTCGAGCCCTGTAAAAGTGTACGTACAATTTGCTCCCATGTGGAGTGCTTTAAAAGATACTCACAAACATATTGGTTCTTCAGATTTGCTTCCAGTGACAAAGTTTCAGGTCACAAAAGAGCATAAGACCAAAAGACCAAGGTAAAGCAACATATCAACTGCTAAAAAGCACAATCCTGACAAGAGGAGGTGAAAATTCCATGTTTCACAAGATAAAACATGATAGAGTACCGATGCACGATAAATGGCTCCCTGAAGGTAGCTTTGCCAAGTCCTCCTTGAATTTTCAGAGTCACAACACAAAATTAGAGCATTGACATCTTCCACAACCTAGAAAGGAGGATACATATATGAAGCCAAATAGAAACCACATACCAACAAATTCCATGGAATATCTTTAAAATCAATGTCAGCTATAGGCCTACCTTGACATAGGAACGGTCAGCATCACATACAGCGAGTACATGTTCCACATTTCCAACAAAATCAGGAGGAACTTGATATAGCTGTTTACCTCGTAGACTTGAATTAGAAAAATCACATCACCATGTCAGCATTATAAATGTCCCAATATATGTAGGCTTTGAGGTAACTATGGTGCCAAATAAGAGAGAAGAATTAAAAAGAACTATGTGCTACTTAAATATCTTACACTGTAATCTATAACTTCGACTGGTCAATTATTTAGGACACCGGATATCAATTTTCGGGCTGTTTAATTTTAAATGCCGTGCAGAAATTTATTTTGCTCATATTTGATCATGACAACACATTTCTCATATTCTTAGGCATAAGCCCATTAACTTCAGGACCAACTTCCTAACATATCTCAAGAATGATTATAGCACTATGCTTTTCAAGTTTAGCTTTGTGTTGTTCACCATAAAAACTATGCATACACAACACACCACAGAATAGAGCATGAGATTTTATACATACATTTTAGAGGTTTTTAATAAAAACCATATGGTATTTTAACCTCCACCAAGCCACCCTGCTCAAGATATCTTTTTTTTCTGAATAACATTGTACAGTGCATTGGCCCACCCCGTTTTGTGCATGGCACGAAACCAAAATTTATCTTTTATCAAGCAACAATGTCCAGACCTGAAGTATTGTTTATAATTTCTTGACTCAGGGTTTTCGAGGATGTAAAGAAAAGGTCCAACTACACAAAAGTATCTGCGCTGCCACACAGCTTCTCTACCTCCAACACCCTAAAGAACAAAAGGGATTTAAGGAAAAGTATCAGAAAATTGGCATGAAATATGATTTATATTAGGTAATTCACAAACAAAAGACAATAAACAAGCAACCTTCCATGTAAGATGATATAGCCAGCCTGCAAAATCAGCTTCATCCCAAGGACAGACATGATCAGGATGGTCCGCATCCTCCCCTTGAAAAATCTTAGCTACTTGCATTAAACGATGATAACGAGATGGAGAAAAATGAAGACCTATTGAGGGTAGCCTCATAGCAACTCTCGTTGAGGGGAAGGAAGCAACCGGTGATCTAATCTGAAAAGCCAAAACAAATATGTCACAACTTGACCATATTCCAGACCTCACTTGATGCCTGCATCAGTTATCTAACAAATTTCAAAACCTAAGTTTGATAGGCACAACCTGCTGAAGCTTGAGAAATACTCCACACTTATCAATAACTGGTAGGAAACTAATAAAGCTATACTTGGATGAACCATCAAGTTTACTTAGAGAAGCTTGGCTCCAGCTATAGTCACCATCAACCAGGAAAGCAGATACATCTCTCAAGACCAAATCAAATTGGGTGTACATGTTTGCCTCTTCGGGTGACGCATATTCAGCATCATCCTGAACATATATTTCTGAAGGTAAAGATACTGTAATCAGAAGAATTAGTCTAACCAGTTCCAAAGATTGGGAATTAACCTGAGATCGAATCAATAACTTTCCCAAGTCAATCAGAAGCTTGGTAGGGTGGACAGTATCAGGATAGAAGTCAGTAGGAATGGTAATTTTGGGAGCAGCAATATCCAAATCCAAGACAAACCTGAGGCAGACGTATATCCGCAAATTACTCAATACAGACAAGTGAATCAAATTCAGAAAATATTTAGTAGTGCCATTATATATATCAATGCTTAACACAGTACATCACAACAGATAACAGCGGCTTGGAATATTTTTCTATAATTGTTTTTGCGTAAAAGTTAATTGACTAGCGGTCTATAATTTACAACTCAGAAAGCATCAAAAGGAACACCAGACTACAATTTTTCAGAACTCAGAAAACAAGAGAAAACACATTGCCAACATTCATATGAATAAAAACGATTTACTTTATCTTTTGCGTTTGGATGATACGTGCTTTCCACACTGGTGGTCTTTTCTTCACAAATAACTTCAAAAGCAGAACTGAAGGCAAATACTTCTGAAATGGTTATGGTTTATCAGGAGACTCTGGGAGCAATTCCATGTCTCCAGACTCTCCTCATTTCGGTATTTTTAGGGACATGCAGCAGAGGGTTGGTTTCTAACTTACAACTCTAACCTGGATCAGAAAATCGAGAACATGCTTGACATTCAGATTTGATTCTGTTAGGGAATGTCACACAATGGTGTGAGACAGCTGGAGGTTTGACTCGCAGTCCAATCTCTTCCAATGTTTCTGATATAACTTCTCTCTAAATTAATCCCTCTGCGAACAAAGAAGTTCACGGTGCCATTTCCTAGACTAAAGACAGACAAACACAATAACACACTAACATAAAGTTTAGTTATTTAGAAGGCGGAGAAGTTTGAAGTTTTGTGGAAGCTTTAGCCACCATAACATATATCTGTAGAAATTCAGAAGGGCATAATTGTTCCACCTTATACCTGATTGATACTCTAAACTTTAAGTATCTGATGATATTTATCTTTTTTATTCTAATCTGTTCCACTTCTAGCCATCTTGCAATGATGCCTAGTATCTTCAGACATCCTTTCTTCTGTATGCAGCATTTTCCAACCCTCACATTGAACCAACTCCGGGCCTTTACTAATAATGGCACATCCACAACCCAACAGCAAACTTTACCAGTATATAAGTACTTTAGCTCACCAACTTCAGTTCATGGCCTATGGCTTTGAAATCCTATTCTTGCCTCTAAGCTAAGGACACAAGGTCTACAGCATACTAACAGTCAAAGGTGCATCATTCTAATCCCTGACGAATTTACAATGACAGCCTATAACTTTAAAATGATGAAAAAGAACCTGGTTCGATCCTTCAATGCCCTGTTCACTTGTTTGGCTGCTGTACGCTTGACTTCATCAATTGTCATCTGGAAAGAGAACACAGTATCATTAAAAATCAGAAAGAGAAGTCGTACATACCTTTCCATGAAAGGACTGTAGAATGCGCAGATAAAATCAATTAATAATAACATAGGAGAAGTTCAAATAACGGCCACATAATTTCCAAAAAAATCATCTTTAGTTCATAGAAAATAAGATGCTAATTAGAACAGCTATAGCAGCAGTTGAAATTTGCAGCTGTATTTGGCAACTTTTTTATATAAAAATTGTTAGCATCATGCAAGTAAATAATGTGTAGTCCTGTTAAAGCAGCTGAACCATAATGCGTAGATAGCTAATCCACAAAGAAGTGCTCCCCATGCATAAAATAATAGGCCAATTAGAGCATCACTTCACACAGCAGTGGAACAACTAAAAGGCCAGTAAAGCAGAATGTTCACAGTTTTCAGACAATTGCCAAGCGCTCAACAAAATGAAACTGAATGACCACAGAGAAATCCCCACAAGTCTGCATCACACTCTTTAGAAAATAATAATTGGAAAGAATCTCTAAGTTCCAATATTGCTATACAAAATGTGAAGAACAGTTCTAGCCCTTATGACTTCATACCTAATATGGTTTATAAATTTGAAAACAACTAGTAGCTACATAAGCTGCTATCTCTATCCTCCAAACTTCATCTCCGTATCAGCATTGGTGATATTAATTTAACTGTTTCGCATCCCCTCCACCCCATGCAGAGAAGGCCTTCAGCCACCCCTTGGCAATCCAACCACTAGATCCCAACCCTCGCACTACATTATATAAAAAGTTTTTTCACATAATCTGAAAA